>NC_044908.1:39306287-39490845 GCF_001633185.2 Quercus lobata
AGTTCATCAATTTAAAAAAAAAAAAAAAAAAAAGTGAAAATGGGTGAAAGTGTGAGAGTTAAGTCCCTTTATGAGAATTCATGCATGTTCTTCATTTGTTCATATGAAATTCATAAATTAATCATATGTTAGATCTTAAATTGTCATTAAATCATGTATTAGTATGTTTGTTCTTGCCATGTTCTTATATTCTCAATCATGCAATAAAATGTTTCTTTTTTAAATCTTTTCTATGGTCATATGTTAATCATCATCAATCCAATGCCAAAACATGTTTTCCTTTTAATTTCTTGAGTCAAGATGAAGTCATAATTTTTAATCATTAATTGTATGCAATCACATGTTATGTTCATATGTTCAATCGCGTAGTTAGTTTTTTTTTTTTCCTTCAAGATAGTCAATTTCGTACCCGAGTGTGCTTTAGTTTGATTAAGGGAACTATGGGTGTGTTTGGATAGAACTTATTTTGCTGAAACTGAAAACTGAAAACTGAAAACACTGTAGCAAAATAATTTTTAAATGTGTGAATAGTATTGTGGGACCCATTTTTAGTGAAAAAGTTGATAAAAAATGGAGTTTGTGGGACCGTGAACAGTGCATAAATACACTGTTCACCGGAGAATGGGTCAACCATTGCGGCTGAAAAGGCAAAAAAAAAAAAAAAAAAGGAAGGAGGAAACGCAGACGCAGCAAATAAAAGTGCTATCCAAACTAGCACTATATTTCAATGCCAGTCAATATCAGTGTACTGTTTCAGAGCTACTGCTATATATATGTGTGTGTGTGTGTGTGTGAGAAACAAAATTTAATAAATGAAAATTTACTATAATAAATATTTTGTAAAATGCTAAAAATATTACAAATTTTACTAATATAATTGGTAAATATTTATAACAAAATAAATAAATATTAAAACTATTTTTCATGATTAGTGAGATATTAATTTGTAAAATTTTAATAGTAAAATCTGTAATATTTATTTATACCATCATTTGTAACTTTCTAAATCTCTCTCTCTCTCTCTCTCTCTCTCTCTCTCTCTCTCTCTCTCTCTCTCTCTCTCTCTCTCTCTCTCTCTCTCTCTCTCTCTCTCTATATATATATATATATATATAAAAGGTCTAGTTAATGTGTCATCCATTTTGGGAAAAATTTTATAGGAAATTGAAAAAGTTGTCAAAACAGTGAATTACTTTTTCATTTTTCCATAAAAAATTTTCTAAAATGGTTTACTAATGTATGCCCTAAGGGCACACATTAATAAATCCCATATATATATATATATATATATATATATATATATTCATCTATTAAAACCCTCCCCATGTTGTTTGCCATTACATGAGCCTGCTAGGTATATATATTAATTCCCTCCCCTTGTTGTTTGTCATCACATGAGCCTGCTTGGTAGTAAAGTCTTGTCTTATCATCATCATCATCATCATTATTATTATTATGTCTTGTCATCAAGTGAAAAAAAAAAGAAAAAAAAAAGAAGAAGAAGAGAGAGAAGCTGAAAAAACGATCGTAAAGGAAAACAGATATGGGATTTGTGAGAAAACAGATATGGGATTTGTGAGGTAAAAAGAAATGAAAGAGCAAAAGATTGAGGAGCAAATTAAGAAAATGAAGAAAAGTAAGTAGTGTGAAGTAGAGAAAAAACAAATGTGAAGAAGAGAAGATACTGAGATAGGAGAGAGACGGATTAGATTGTGAAATTTGGCAGAATTCTGATCTTAGTTGACTGAAAAATCATATATCAATCGAGTTTCTTTGTTTTGTCCTAAAACCCATTTACCGACCAGAATCCGGTATTTCTCCTGGTATGGTCAAAACGACCCCAATACAACCGGTATTTTATCCGACAAGAAATATGGCATTTTTAATACTGGTAAAAAAATCACTCCCTTGATTATAATTCATATCAATGGCATGCTTTATATGTTTGTGAAATATTCTTTGTTTGAGTGATATAACATGACATTAGCTACCATAGTCTAGAATAATGTTCTAAATACCATTCTAGTGATTGTTTTGGTTTGGTCATTGGAACAGAATATTTCAATATTGGTGTATCATTTCAAAAAAAACTACTCACAAAATAAATATAATTTAAAGAAAAAAATTAAAGGAATTTTATTTAAATTGGTTTCCATTCCCTGGATGCGATTCTCAAATGTTAGTTTGCACAACCATCATTTGAATAATAAAAATAAAAATAAAAATAATATGCATGGAGTAGATTTAGAATGTTTATTACAGTATTATAATACCATAACTGTAGATTTAAAATAAAAAAGTAAAAACAATAATATAAAATAAAAAAGTAAAAACGATAATATAGCTTTTTTATTATTATTATTTATAAAAAGAGGAAAAGCCTTTTTTTTTTTTTTTTTTTTTGAGAATAAAGAAAAGCCTTATTTAATTATAAAATTTTATACATCAACAAGGCATATCAACCTGCAAGGGACACATTCTAATTGTCCCAAGGTTTTCCATATCCCAAACAAAAGGTGCATACACAAAAGCGGGACAGGTATCATAGATTTCCAAAAGTTCCTATTGTCGATTCCCCTTTTTTGCCAGTGCGTCTACACAGCCATTAGCTTTGCAAAATATGTGGTTCGCCTAGATGGTCCAATCGTGCTCCATAAGGTTCTTGAAATCACATAATAGAGGGGTAGCTTCTGGTGAGATATTATCATTAGTGGTTACCCAGGAAAGAACTGTCATAGAATCAATTTCAATGTAAATAAATTTAAAACCCAAATCCCATGCCAGAATGAGACCCTAGCAAATAGCTCCCAATTTAGAAATATTATTAGAAGCAATACCCATGTTTAAGGAAAATCCAGAAACCCATGCACCTACATTATTGCGTAACAGCCCATTGGCCCCAGCCACTCCAGGATTACCCAAAGAACTATCATCCATATTTAATTTAATAAAAGGCTCTAAGGGAGCAATCCATTTGATTATCCTGGGAATTCTAATTTTAAATCTCTTAACGGGGCAAGCTAAATAAAAAAATTATGTAGCTTACTAAACCGTTTTGTGAACAATACGAGGTTGGCAGCTAAAGTGATTATTAAAAATATGCTTATTTCTAGCCAGCCATAAGTTCCAACATAGGAAGGGGAAGTAAATTTCTTGGGGCAATGTAGTTTCCATATCCAATGCCACTAAGAAGAATTAAAAGGAACTTGAGCTTGTTGGTATAAAAACTTCAAGGCAGAATTGTCCGAACACACACCATTATTATGAGGCCGGACAAAGGAATCAGACAACCGAGTCAACTAGACGACAGGATTACCTTTAATAAGTTGTTCAAGTTGCATCAGGAGGGGAAAGTGAAGATCCTCTAACCTCCAAATATGATTGGCCCACAAGGACCTTACCAAATTCATATGGCGTGAAGATTTTATACCCAAACCTCCCGCATATTTAGGAGAAGTGAGGGTTTCCCAACTAATCGTGTGATAGTGTCTGTGGTGGGCCGTGTCACCCCATAAAAATTTACAATTTAACTTGTCCAGTTGCCGACTAATTTTTTGCGGGAGAAGGGTTGTTTGCATCACATGGATAGGGACGGAGGCTGAGGTGGATTGGATTAAAGTGGCATGGCCCGCAACAGAAAGATATTTAACTTGCCAACCTTCAATCTTCTTCTGGATTTTATCAATTAAGTATTGGTAGGCACTTGCCTTTCTGTGGGTAGTAAAAATAGGAGTTCCTAAGTAAGTTCCGATTTGAGTAGTAGTAGGGATATCAAAAATAACAGCAATTAGATTTTTAGTTCGCCTAGGCATATTTGGCAAAATCCAAAGGTGCGATTTTTACATACTAATGATTTGGCCAGATCAATTATAGAACCTATGCAAAATGTTTTGAAGATTTTGGCACTCCGTAATCTTTGCCTTAGAGAAAAGAAAGATATCATCAGCAAAAATAGATGCAAAATTTTAATTTACCCCTTAAACGTGACTAGATGTATAATTTTATCCTAAATCGCCTCTTTCAGAAGAATGGATAGGTGTTCCAAGCACAAAATAAACAAATAAGGAGATAGAGGATCCCTTTGATGCACCCCCTACTTGGGACAATAGCTATTAAGGGAGAGCCATTCCACATGATGTGAAAACATGTTGAGGAAATCATATTCATAATAAGCTTAATCAAAGATGGGGGGATTTGGAAAAACTCAAGAGTTTCCAGAATAAACGACCATTCTAAGCGATCGTAGACTTTGTCAAGATCTAGTTTGAGAGCCACGTGTCCTTTGGGTCCAGTCTTGCGGACCATTGTACAAATAATTTCCTGAACCAAAATAATATTGTCACTCATCCTACAACCAGGAACAAATCCTGCTTAGCAAGGATTAATAATGTTAGCAATATACGATTTTAATCTCTATAGGACAATTTTAGAGACCAATGTATGAAGAGTGTTTCATAAACTAATTGGAGGAAATTGTGTGATCATGTCTGGGTGAGAAACTTTCAGAATAAGGACAAGATTTGTGGTACCCCAATCTTTAGGAATATTCGTGGTTTCAAAAATTTCTTGAATAACATGAATAATGCTAGGACCAAGAATATTCCAATTCCTTTGAAAGAAAATTGCATGATAGCCATCCAGAACCGGGACTTTCAAAGGGGGGAGAGAAAGAATAGTCCTCGATATTTCTTCAGGCAGGGGGATGCTAGAAAGCCATTGGTAGTGTTCAAGTAAAGGATTATTTCGATGGTAATGTCTAACCATTGGGAATTGAGGGGCAGTGTGAGGAGAGGCAGATGTAAACATTAACATGAACGCGGCTATAATATGGGTGATTAAAGATTCCCCCAAAACCCATAAGCCTATGAAATCTTTAAGGGTCATAATATGAGACTAACTTTGACTTTGTAGCGTTTTAAGGTGAAAGAATTTGGTATTAGCGTCCCCATAGTTCAACCACGTGATTCTAGATTTAAGTTGCCAGAAAAGAAATTCTTGGTGAAGAGTATGGTTATAGTCATTAATAAGATGTTGTTCCAGCGAGTAAAGAAATGCTGAAGGTTTGCATGATATAGCAATCTGAATACCTCGGAGCCTAGCCAAGAAGTGGTGCTTTTTCCAAAACAAATTCCCAAAATGATTTTTATTCTAGTCTATGATGTTACTAGTTAAGTGTTTTAATCGGTGTTGGAACCTAGATAGGGAGGATGAGGATGACAGGAGAGATGTCGAGGGATTCCAACTATTTTCCACCAGAGTTGAAAAGGAAGGATCAGTAAGCCACATATGTTCAAGTTTAAATGGTTTAATCGATTTGCGAATAATAGGATCAGTATCTAACAATTAGGGCAATGGTTAGATTTAGTATAAGGAAGATGATGAATTTCTGACCTAGGAAAAAGAAGCTTCCATTCAGCGTTTCCTAAGCCTCTATCTAACCATTCCTTAATATTACAATACCAAATCGGGTTCTTATTGGTCCAAGTAAATTTGGGTCCATGAAAACCTAAGTCCATAAGTCCACAATAATCAAGACAATCCCGAAAAGCATTTATTCTAGAACTAGTAAGAGGCAGACCCCCCATTTGTTCATCTTTAGAAAGCATATCATTAAAATCACCTAATAGGACCCAGGGTAATCTAACAGATGGTGATAAATCTCTTAGATAATTCCACAAAATTTTGTGCTTTGTAAAATTTGGTGAAGCATAAATAGCTATAAGAAGAAAAGTATAGGAGTCAGTTGGTATCTTGACGAGCACATGGATACTATATTCACTAGTAGTGAGAATCTCCACTATGAGCCTACTATCCTTATTCCACAGCATCCATATTCCTTCCAAAAAGCCTATTGGGTCAACCTTTTAGGAATGAAAGTACGGAAGGGTGTTAATAATTGCATGGGCTTGGTCATCAGCAATGTGGGGTTTAACAATTATTAGAATTTGAGGGCAATGCAAACGATAGATCTTGTGCGCATGGGTATGAAAAGCTTCATTTCTTGCTCCCTGGCAGTTCCAAGCAACCAGCTTCATGGATGTGGTGTTAGGGTTGAGATAGTCATGGCTGGAGGTCCTTAAAGTCCTTGCTGTGGTCAAGTGATGCATTGCTGAGTTGCTATCATCGTCTTAATCCTATACAATGGTTCTAGTTTGCCGAGCCTTGGCTAGTACATGGCAGACACGATGAATGGTAGACTTTGGTTAGAGAACATGGTGATGTAAAGTTTTGCCTCCTCCTTCCTCTGAGCGAGATTGATTTCGCTTAGATCTAGAAAGCGAAAAATGGCTTCTGGCAGTGTTGTTGGTGACATCGCACTGTTAAAGCCTTCCTAAATGTTCATTGGCATAGGTGGTAGTGGGGCTTGCTGCACCAATGGATCCTGAGAAGTTTGCACTAGTCGTTGAACTCATGCATGGCCCCAAAAGTGTATCCTGTAGCGGGGGTGAGAAGAAAAGTCTATCCGAAGTGGCAAGTTGGGAGTTTGGGTCATTTGGATGCTATGGAAACTAAGCTCAAGCTCAAATCTATCACAAATTTTAAATAAAAACTTCCTTTTATTTTATTTTATTTTTATTTACTCCCCCACACCACCTATCAACCATTCATCATCTCATTTAATCAAACTAGCCTTTTATTCCCTGGCTATTCTTTTTCCAATTTCCTCCACTTCTCCACTAAGTCACCAACCATTCTACCATCATGACCTCACCCATTTTCTTTTAGGTGTTTTCCCTCAACTTTTTCTTCCTTCTCTTCACCATATTTACAATTTCATCCTCTTCTCTCTCATTTTTTTTTTCTTGTTTCAAATTCATACCGATCGAATCTCAAATTTCAGTTGGAATTAACCAAAACTCATTGGAATAGCTCAAAATTTTTTTCAAGGTGGAACAGGTAGGGTTGCCATTCTAATTTGTGATTTGGTATGAGATTCTTTGCCTGTTCAAGCCAAAATGGAATCGAATTCATAAAAATAGTCTAGAAGACTGATTTATCGGGAAAGAAGGGTGCTTAACACCTTCCCACCTTGTAACTTAGCCATTGAACTTAGATCAAAGGTTCTTAGACTAGGACTTAATCAATGTAATTTTACATTTTGTAAAATGTAACTAGGATCAAAGTTATCTAATTCTTAGATTGTATCTAGGACTAAGGCCTTATAATGTTATAGAGTCTCACCCATTCACATGGTTGACCCAATAAATCAAAGTGGGCCGATGTCTCTCATAGTGAAAATTTTAAGTTAATGGTTCCACTTTGTCAGGCCTTAATAGTGACTCAAAGAAATGCATTCCTCTTTCTAGGAGTACGAAATCACTTTAATTGTTGGATTTATGAGGGAATCGTAACCTTGAGTAGTGGGTTTCATAGGAGGTTAAAAAAAAAACTGATTTCATGCCGATTATGGTAAATTGGTCAACCAAATCCTACTTAGTTTGTTTCCCTAAAAGGATTGAAGCCCTTTAAAGCTACTAAATTTGAGGAAAGTTTGGCATTAATAGTGAGGGGCAAGCATTTATGGTGGGTTTTGGTTTTTTGCTGAAATTGATAGGTGCTTTAAAAATTGAAGCAATTTTTTAACATATGCTTGGTTTGCACAATGCGTTATCCATGGGCTTATTGGTCTTGCAAGTGCTCTAAGCCCATTTGCAATTTTAGTTCCTTGGGTGAATGAAGGAATTCTCCCGTTTGCCCTCCAAACCACATCTACTCAAATTTCTCAATTGGTTTCCCATTTGGGCTTGGGCCACATAAGGGTAGAGAAAAGTAAGAACAATTGGCTTGAGTTCACTTGGGCTAGTAGCTTGTAACATTGGACCTCCTATTTTGTGCTTGAGCCATTTGTTTTGGCCTTATCAAAAAATGGCCCCATACAAAACTCATGATCATTGTAAGGGGAGATTGTCTTGGATTGTAAGAGCATTCATATCAATTAGTGCAAATTTTTTTTGTCTATTTTAGCATAAGATTATACATTTTCTATTTTACATAACCACATTTTAAAAACACCTATATCAAACTATTTATTTTATTATAAATACATAATGCTAGTCTAAATTTCGTTCGATATTTATAAATGAATTTCCCTATTCTTTATATGATCATGATATTTAATCGTATGACTTTGTGATAAGATTTTTTTTTTTTTTCTAAGAAATATAATGGTAGTCAAGAGTCCAAAATCATCCAATGACAAGACAACATCATGGAGAAAATGCTTTCCACATCTCCCAAAGGACCCAAACCAAAGAAACATGAAAATGGAAACGAGAAAATAATTCTTATAGGACAGATTTTATTTAAAAAAAAATTTAATATTATATTTTTTGAGAATCTTATAGGACAAAATTAGCCATCTGCAATGTTGTTTTAAAAAAGAAAAGAAAAGAAAAATTGATTGTTAGACCTTTAAATTGCTTGAGTTCAGAACCTAAATAAAAAAATGGTGTTGCGATCTATATATGTGAAAGAAAAATAATAGAGATTAATTTAGACAAATTTGGAGATCCAGTGAATTATTTATTGGAGGATGGAGGTTTTTGTTTGATTGGATGAGGAAGTTAATTGACGAAACAGGGACAAAGAGAAACAGGAAAGCGAAAGAGCATGAAATGCCACATGCCTACAATTACAAGATAGTAATAGTATATAAAAAAGACAAGATATTGTTGATTTCTCTGTGTGTCCACAAAGTTTTTGACTTATTCCCTAACTAATTCTTGCGTGCATTCATGGCATGCAGTTCACAGCACAGGAACCTTCTTTTTTATTTAAAAAAAAAAAAAAAATACTACAACCCAATCATCTAGGCCCGATCGAGGTGGGGCCCATGTCATGTGCGCACTACTACTCCAACAACTCCTTTTACTTTCTTTTTTTCTTTTTTAATTATTATTTATTATACATGAGCATCATGCCATTATTGACCCTTGAATTAACGTTTCTTTCTGTTCAAGTTCAAGCCTCTCGAGACTCTACCATAAACATAATATGGTCTCTCAATATATTGACATTTTTTATTGTAAATTTGTAATTAATACATAATAAAAATTGTGTGGACAATTAATCTAGCTTAAAAGATATTAATTATTATTTCAATCCCAAATTTGTTAATTAATTAATACTAATACTAATAATAATAATAATAATAATAAGTTACATATATCAATCACACATACCACTACTTTTTTATCTAACTAAGACGAGTCCATTAGATTTCCTTGTTGGAATATTTAACATGTTTGATGTTTCTCTAGCCATCCTGAGATTACGCATAGCTGATCAAACACTAGGAACATCTTAATTTCCACTCTGATAATTGTGTAGTTAATGAAAAGTTCTAGACAATGACTTTGAAAATTTCGATTAGATATATACTATTTTTTTTAAAGAATAAATTTAAGAGTTTCGGCTTGATAAATCTTAATTATCTAACTCATATATTTCTTATCAATTAATATTAATTAATTAAAGAAGAAGAAGAAGACTGGCTTCCAAATCCAAAATATAATCCAAATGATTTTAGTATTAATATATCCTTATCGATGCCATAGTTTCTACGTACCTACAACTATTTCATTTGAATCATTAATAAATGGTTGAAATTTTACGTTAAGCATGCAATAAACTAATAAACAACACATGATTAAAAATATTGTCAGCCAATTTGTGGTGTTGTGTAGTCACGTGTAAAATAATAGAGTAGAAGTTTGTGATTCAACTAACCCAAGGTGTCCTTGAGAGTAGAGAGATTGCTACAATTGCGTGTGTGCTCAAACTCAACTTCGTAAAACCCAAACAAACTAATTAAAAAGAAATTACCACAAGAGAGAGAGAGAGAGAGAGTACTAGAAAAACTTATCAGTGCAATATTAATGAAGAAGCAGAACCATCGTCATTGCACGGAGTTCACTCCTTACTCCTATATATATGCCTTGTAACATGCAAAACAAATTAATTAATAATATAATGTACGTACTTTGGTTTCTCTACCCTTACCCTTAACTCTTAAGTATTAAGGAATATAACGATGGGTTTGGTACGTACTAATTCTCTCTTTTATATAAATAAATAAATAAATATATATTTATATTTATATTTATATTTATATTATGGAATATCCGTGATTTTTCTAATTTGTTCTTGTAAGAAGAAACAACTAAAAAAGTTCCTCAGTCTACAACTACAAATGTTAGGTTATTTTGTAGTTGTAATCTGGTTATATAATGTATTATAAACTTGATTTAAAACATTAGTATTACTATTTTCGTGTGTGTTCTAATAAATATTACTGTTTACTCAAATATATATATATAGAGATATTTATCCTACATTAGTTGTGTGTGTCTAGTGTTCGCTGTTTATAATACTAGTATACAATTACGTCATTTTGTAGTTGTACTCTGGTTATGTAATGTATTATAAACCCGGTTTAAAATATTAGTATTACAATTTTCATATGTGTTCTAATAAGTATTATTGTTTATTTTTTTAAAAAAATCTCTGATCTTGCAGGTAATAAATGTACAGAATACTTTTTTTTTTTTTTTTATATTTGTTTCATATGTATTTGTTTTATCTCGGAATAGGGGAGGGTACATGTTAGCAGAAAATAAGGAACCAAAATAACAAGAAAAATATTCAGAAGCGTAATTCTTGGATGATGATATACTTCAATTATTAATGGAAGACATTAATGTGTTGTTGACCCTGTCTATAGTTAGTTGCTGCTAATTCACATGGCCAACTTTTGGAAATTTCATAAAGGCCACAGCTGAGGAATTTAATACATGCTGAGTTGCTGACCGAGCCAAAGGGGAAAGAATATAAATACTAAAATAAATTAATAAAAACACACACATAAGAAGATGCCAGATATATATATATATATATATATATATATATATATATATATATTTATATATATTAATGAGGCTGGAAAGTAGGTGCCATCTATTAATTAGAAGCTGAGAAATCACTTTCTCGATAGAGTTATCTCAAAAGGCATTCAGATAATGATAAGCTTCTTTATTTATTTCATAAAATTAAATTGGTTGAAACTCAAACAAAATAAAAATAAAAATAAAATTGTATTTTTCTCAACCAAATATAAAAACAACAACAACAATTTTGTATATTTCGTAATTAAAATAGACACTGTTATGTTACATCTAAAAATCTATAATTAAAGGGTGTAACAAATTAAATTTTTTTAGTTTCAAACTCAACAAATTAAACCTTCAAATCCCATCCAAAAAAAAAAAAAAAAAAAAATTGAGAATTAATTTGTTTCTTTTTAAAATTTCAAGATTTTTTTTTCCTACTAAAAAAAAGATTTTATTTGTTACTTTAGAAATTACATTGTTTAGTTTGTTACTTTTGAATCGATAGAGTTTAATTTGTTACACCCCCTATACTTGTTAACAAGCTTATTTAGAAAATTCAACATTTTAAGGAAATACCATTTAATGCATTTTCTTTTATATTAAAAAAATTTTATATGTTTGCGAATTCCAACACTATCCTCATTAATTTAAACTTTAATGAAAGAGTGGTATTGAATTTTTGCATAAAGTAAGGAGTGTGTTAGGAAATTTATATATATTTTTGACTTTTCAAAAAGAACTTCATTTTAGTTCATCATAAAATGAAATAGAGGCATAAGTCCTAACAATTTGGAAGGAAGTAATTTTTCTTTTTTCTTCTTTTTCCTAAAAATTGAAAATGCCACAAGTAGGTTTTAGATTAATATATTCCATGTTACAAAGTCTATCATAATGTTATTGAAACAGTTTGAAAGATAACAAGTCCACTCAAGTAAAGATCAAGATCGCTCGTGCAATTATAACTCAACAAACAATGAGTTCATGAGTAAATTGCGAGTTGTACGGTCAAGTGAGATGTGTAAAATTTGAAATGGAGTGTAACTCAAAGACTTGATTATACTCTACTTTGTGCCACTACATAAACATAAGGTTACATGATTTCTTGAGGTGATTGAAGAGTGATATACCAGAGTCCTCTTATTCAAATCTTGATGTCTTCTTTCTCTTGACCTAAACTGAAAATACCTTGATATACTATAAGGTTGAATTTTATCAACCATCTTGTTAGTTTTATTCCGTGCCAAATTTGCTTGTATTTTAACAATTAGTAACCTTGTATTTAGGTGGGAATCATGTAAGGGTAGTAAGTGAGAGAGTGTGAAGAAATGCTCAAATTATGCAAGGATGCAGAGACTCGCGGCTGGAACTTACGGGTGACTCGCGGCTGGAACTTGCGGGTGACTCGCGACTGGCAAACCGCCAAAGTTGGCACACGTGTGAAGCATGCAGGGGAGCTGAAGAGTCATGCCAGCTGTTGCACTACAGGACAAAAGTCCCAGGCTAGCTAGGCCGTTAGCTCGTGGCTTGAACTCGGCACTCAGCCCAGTCGCGGGGCCAATTCGCCAGACCATCCTATTTGGGAAAATTGACTTTTCGCATTCCTTCTCACATTACTCTATATAGACCCTTATATCCACGATATTTAGAGAGCTTCTAGAGAGAATTTTGAGAGAGAAACCCTAAAAAAAACAAGATTGATTCATCCACAATCTTCACATAGAGACCCTTCAAATTTCTCTACTCTATTCCTCTCCATTGTCAAATCCTTGAGAGGTACATTACCAAAACATTTTCCCACCATACCCATATCTGTGAGAAGGCCATTTGGTGTTTGGGAAGCAGTTAAGAAGGGACCAATTTCATATTGGTTGATGCTATGGTCAAGTAGCGGAATCCGGTAAACTAAAGAAGAAATAGGTTCGGCGTAACCTCGTTGGAGTAGGAGCTTGGAGGGCTTAGGTATATTGGATAGATTAGGCTTGGAGGGTCTTCTACTGTTCATGTATCCCAACTACATTCTTTAGTGGATTGTTTACTGCTTGAAGGCGGCGGAGAGGTTTTACGCCGAGAGTTTCGGTTTCCTCTTCGATAACACATCGTGTGTTGTCCTTGTGTTTGCATCTCTCTTCTCTTAATCTTTTCCATTTAATTTCTGCTATAGATGTGATTTTATTTGGTTTAGATTGTTTATCAATTTTGTTTTAAGCTTATGTTCATATTCCACAAATTAATTGTTTGTCATTAAGCTTAAATTGGTAATTTGTAAATTGGGGGTCTAAACGTTCAAAGTGTTTTATACACTATTTGAACTTTCATATACCTATTCTTCTTTTGATCCCAAAGATGGAGTTAGTGCGAGACTTGTTTAAAACCACAGAAATCCTTTCTAGTGAGTTTACTGTATCAAATCTTCAAGGAGTTCCTTGGAGGGCCAAAAGTTTCAATTTGTGCAGATGAGATTCATTAGTGAAAAGATCCATATAAAGGATTACTGCGGCAAGAAGACAAACAAAGCATTTGCAAGACAAGGTTTTCCTTTAAACTAGTTTGGAGGAATTTCTTCCAATTTACTATGTGATGATTTATAAGATGGACAAAGTTTAACTATAAAATTGGTTGTAACTTGAGACTACAATCTTACTCATTATCATTAACATTACTACATATTTCAAAAATCTAATCGCTAGATTGCATGTGCTTTACGCTTTTCATACACATATCAAATTTTGTGCCAATCAAATATTATTTACTATATAATCTATAAGATACATATTTTATGCATAATTTTAAACTACAAAAACTTGCAATTTAAACAATTTATTGATGATATAGCTATTGATCTTTAATTTTCTAGAAATATTGCAAGCATGGAGGATATAAGACAAAAATAAAATCCAATGGTAAATTTGTCAAAATTCACTTCCAATAAAAAGAATTGAGTATAGTTGTAGTCGTAAACTACAACCAATTTTGTAGCTAAATTTTGTCCTTATAAGATTATCCATGTGCATTATTTAAACAAGTCAGAACTCATTTAAAAAGTCACGTGATGTAGATGGTCTCTTTAACTGTCATGTAGTGGGTTAGAGGAAGTTTCCTCCAAACTAATTTGGAAATAAACATTTTCCTTGTAAGTATAGGCTAATATAAATTTTCATTTATAGAGGATTTTCTAACAAAATTAAATTCTCGAAGTGGTTTTTCCTTTGAAGATATTATTCCTTTGTTTTTCACTTCGTAACCCAATACGTGTGCACATATTTATTACTTTTAGATTCAATAATTGTTACTACTATGATTGATATATCAACTTGTGCAGAAAATCAACATGAAACAAATGTCATAAATTGAAATTCTATCATATATGATAATAAACTTGTGAAATTACTCAATAAATCCATTGCATATATACATATCTATTTTCAGATAATTCGCTACATTATTAGTTATTGGTGCGTAATCCCGTACATATGCATGGATACAATTAAAAACAATTACAATTACATGGTTCAAATTATACCCTTTTTTTATATATTATTTAAATTATACATGGAATTAGCTTTCACCCTTTTAAAACTATACATTTCTAAAAATATGTAATAATTTCTCATACATACATACGTACGTACGTGTGTGTGTGATTTAGAATTTAGATGGACACGTGGCACAAAATTAAAAATCCAATTGAAACCTAATTAGATTTTCTTTAATTTTTGACTTATTATTGGATACTACATATATAATGTCAATTCACAATCACTGTTTGTGAAATTCTACTAAATACAACACAAAATAAAAGAATAAATTAGTATCTCCGAAATTGAGTGGGAATAAGTACATGGGATTGTTCAACTCAATTATAATTTGTTACGTTCAAGATCTTAGCATACAAAATATCTAAATAGAAACAATATAAAAAATATGCTCATTAGTTCAAAGAAAAAATAATTGCAAAAATCTAAACAATTTAATTTGTATGAAAAGCTAACAAAAGCAAAATTCAATTTTGAATCTAATTAAATTTTCTCTAAGCATTGGTTATTTATATATATATATATATATATATATAAACGATTAGTTTTTTTTTTTATGATTTATTTATATTGAACTCCTCATTTTCTACATTTTATTAACTCATTTGGAACAAAAACTAAAAAAGTTACATTAGATGAGACACGTGGCACAAAATTAAATACTAATTAAATTCCAATTTGTACACTGAATTAATTAACTTGGCACAAAAATTTAAAAACTTAAATTCAATGGAACACGTGGCGCAAAATTAGACTCTAATTGAATTCTAATTTGAAATCTAATTGAATTTTCTCTTAGTTTTTCCTATTAATTTAAATATAGATTAGTCCCAAACTTATGCAATACATGAGAATAAATAATTATTTTGTAGTTATGGTATAATATATAATTTATTCTCTAAATGTTTTGGAAAATAATTTGTTCTCCCAAAAAATCTCAAAAAATATATCATCATTTTATTATTTGGATTTGTTTGTGTAAGGACACGATTTGGTGACGAACCTAACAGTATTGGGTTCACACGTAAAAGGCCCAGACAATACAATTTTTAGAGCGTGGGTATAAAGAACTAGGTTAACTATAGCATTTCCCTCCAAGATTTCCCTTAAACCAGTTTCAGGTACCAGGTCGTTCTCACAAATATTTTTCTTCTGTGAATAATACCCTTTTCCCTTCTTCCTTTCTTCTCTCTTGTTTCTCTCTGTTTCTTCGTCCTCCTCTTTCCTTCTTTTTTTCCCGATCCCCAGTTTCAGGTTCTTCTTTTAGTTTATATACCTCCCTTTGCGCTTCATTCTTGCCGCACACGTGTAGGTTGGGTTCGAAGGATTTCTTTCTGTCCCATCTGGCACCTCCTGGAACTTCCTATGGGCAGCTGTAAGGCTGCCTTCCCACTGTTCAGGTATCACCTCCACATTAATGCGGCCAGAGAGTTGGTTGAGAGGTCATTAATGCGGAGGTAGCTGTAGCTTCAGATATTTGTTTGCCTTATCTCTTTCATTTTTAGTCGGCTGCTCTACCCTTTGAGATGACCGAATTCGGAGCTCTGATCGTAATGAGCCCACGTCTTGATCGTCCTCGGAAACGATCGTCCTCGGACGAGTTATGCCGAGGACCAGGGTATCCTCGGACGGGTATACGGTCTCTGATGGGCCACTGGCCCAACAGTCCTGACCCCATTCTGAACCCTAGGGGCCCATTAATCGAACGATCCCCACAGTTTGATTATTAATATTCATTTTTAGGCGGTCCATATTTTGCTAAATTATGTTATTGTGCGTTATATTTTCCTAATTTTTTCTTGTACAATTATACTGTTTAAGTTTTAAATATATTATTCAAAATTTTCATTCTCTTAAAAGAGATTATCATATTTATAATTTTTCTTATCATAGGAGTAGTTTCGAACTATTTATTGGGTTTTGTTTACTAATATAGATACATGAAATTGGAACTACATATTTTTCAAACATTTCTAAGAGACTATACCATATTATAAATTTAATATTTAAAATAATATGTAGAAAAAAGTAGACTTTATGTCTAAAATTGAATACTTCACCTATTGAAATGAAAGAAAATAATTTGTATAACAATGTAAAGAGAACATGATCTAACAACAACAAAAAAAGACTACATACACTAACACTATCATTTATTTAGATTTAATTGCCTTTAACTGGACGTTCATATCACATTTATTATTACTACGCTTCTGTTCAGCCTCCTCATCTACCACATCATTATTCTTTTTATTATTTTTTGACAATATTAAATATCTAAATATATTGGCTTTACAAATTTTTCTACTTCAATTTTGATGTTATAACTAAATAATAAATCAATGAAAATTAAAACAAAAATATTGTCTATACATATTCATCTAGAGCAGTTTTAATAGTTGATAGACATGTACAAATACATAGTCAAGATTGTATTTTGATATAAATTCAAAATCTCACTTCCAAAATAACTAAGTATTATGTCAAAAAAAAAAAAAATCAAATAAAAGTTATAAAGGGGAGAGAGAAGACTTATGATAAAAAACTATTTTAAAAAAAAAAAAAAAAAAAAAACACTACCAAATTGTATTAACCAAAAATAGCATTTTTTAAAAATACAATGATTCATCAACCTAAAGTAAAGTTACAAAAAAGAATAAATTATATTATATATATAAATAGAGAGAGAGAGAGAGAATAATCACATTTTTTGGGAAAAAAAATAGAAAATAAAATGAGAAGAAGAAGCATCAAAATAAAAATACAATCATGAGTCAAACACCAAATTATCCAAGCAATGCTGTATAATAGAATAACATTATATTATTGTAAACTATCTTTATATGCAATAGTATAACATTTAATAGTCATAGATAAGAAAAAAATATAATAACTTAAAAACACAAAACCCAATTGCATCAACCCAAAGTAGAATTCTAAAGAATACATAAATTCATCAATCTAAAGTAGAGATACAAAAAATAAAAAAGTTCACACAAAAATAAAACATGAAATAGAGAGAGAGAGTTACCTTTTTTCATATGAAAAAAATATATATATAATGGGAGAGAGAATGACAAATTTATAGTAATAGAATAGAGATAAGAAGAGCCAAAATAAAAGGAAGTGAAAGGGATAAATGAAGAGTGACATTAAGGTTGAGACTAGTAGAGAGATGAAAATGTAAAAAGAGACATCATGGTTAAAAATAGTTGAGAGAAATGGTTAGAAATAGGTAAATGTTGTGACCACTAATGTGACTCAACAAGAGTGTAACAACAATAAATATTATGTTTTAGTGTTTAGAAAGATATATATATATATATATATTGTAAGGAGGCGATTCGTGGCGGACCTTAACGGTGTCGGGTTCGCACGTAAAAAGGCCCAAACAATATCATTTGTAGAGCGTGGGTTTGGAAGGCTAGGCCTTGATCGACAGGCGGTGGGTTTTTCGCGGTGTTCATACAAGGTTAAGTTTTCCTTTACCCCTGGAGTCTTTCTCCTGGAGGTGGGCTGGGAGGCTCTGGTTTTTGGCCATTTTTCCCCGCCCCTTCTTTAGGTTACTTATTTTTCCTTTTATATTTGCCTGCGTTCATTGTCCTTCGTCCACGTATAGGGTCAATCTTTCCAAGATTGATACTTGTCCCATCAGCCCATATTCAAAGTCGTTGGGGGTGGTTGTAAAAGCCAAAGAATGCGGCTCTGTCAGGTTCAGAGCATTGAATGGCAGTAAGGACAGCTTTTCCTGGATATTTTAGATCTTTCTTCCAAATTTCAGTCCTATACCGTTTTTACCCCTCTTTCAGGGGGGACTTTGGGTCTGCCGAGGACTGAGCTGTCCTCGGCGGTATCCATAGGCTATTTTGTCGAGCTTGGGCCATAGCCTTCCTCGGCTTGGGCCTTTGGATTCTCCCCGGGTAGATGCGCCTGGCCCATAAATCATTTGGGCCCCACATATATATATATATATATATATATATATATATGAGACTTAACAGACACTGCTATGTAATTGGCAAAATAGCATTGCAATATGTCATCCTCAAGAATAATATAAATATGGAATGTAAAAATTATATTCCTTTGCATGTTAAGAGTCTACTCTTTAGACCTTGTTTACAAGATACAACTTACAAGTACGGCAAATTAAAGGGCAAAACCTAAAAAGTTGTCAACTATGATTAAGAGATGATTTCAGAACAGGAAAAGGCTAATGATTTCCTAACATTCTATCTATCAGGACTTTGATCGATTGTGGAATGAACTGAGTTGGTCCATAACCACATACAAAAACATCGAACCATTGCATAATGCATAGCACTTCGCAACTGTCGAACTTATTCAATAATTACAACCTTGATATTGAAGCATTGCAGAAGATACAACAATCCAACATTATCTGATTGATGATGCTTCCCTTTTCAACCTCTAGCATTTTACTCTGCCTATTCCACAAGTGCACTGCAAAACTTTGAGACTGAATATGCCTTAGCTTTTTAAGCAACCATTTTGAATGGAGCTTGTCTCTAGGCGCCCGAAAGAGACTTCGAATCTTACTCCAATCAACTGGATAAAATGCCGACGGTGGCAATACGGTGAAATTAAATCCAGGCCTTCCACTCAACCTGGACACAACCCTTGAGACTAAGTAAGGGCCATTGTGTCCCCACTTGTTCCCATCAAATGTTAGTGCAAATTCTTGAATAAACTTGTAGAGTAGAGGATGATTCTTGTCAAAAATCAACACAGCATTGTTCAATCGACTCCAATTCCCAGTGTCAAGATTAATAGTCTGCGCGCCGATCACATTTCTCAACTTTGAGAAACTCTTTAACACTATAACATCCGTGTCCACATAAATACCCCCAAATTTATACAATAAACCAAGCCTAAGCAAATTAGAGAGGTTTTGACCCAGAGAAACCTCCCCAGGATTCACATTCCCTTTCCTTAACCTATCAAACCAAGCCTCCGCGTAAGTATTCTTGAATACATAATCAAAATCAGGATCAATAGCCATTACACGAAACCCCTTATCTAAAAGAGGTTTTAAAAATTGACTTCCTGTTTTTGAATTCATTGAACTTGAGACTATCACCAAACAAGCATTTGGGTGAGACTTAAACAAGCTCTCCATAGCTAACAATTCTCTATCACCAAATGACTTTGACGAAATCCAGGTCATAAAGAACCGAAACTTACAAGAAATAGTAGAATTTCCAGCGAAGAATTCAGCAATCATTGCTGGGAAAGAACTTGACCGAGCTTTGGAAGGCACACTCTTGAGCTTGCGCTTGTACTTCCGGACCCCTCTCTGCTTTGAAACTGAAGATTCAGTAATGGGTGTGATTGAAGAGTGTGTTTTGCGCAAAAGAGGCAAATGGGTCTTCAAAATCACAGCTGGGTCTTCTTCTTTCATTGCATACATCACTAAAGAAGTAACCTTTGAGGAAGAAGAAAACCCATTTTTCATTAATTCTCCGGCGGTATTTTCTGGCAAGAAATTGGCGGGTACGGGAGGGGACTTGGCCGGAAAAGGGAGGTGAATGTAGAAAACAGAGAAGCCATTGTAGGCCAAGAGAAGAAGAAGAAAGAGAGCAAAAAGAGAGGTGGGCAAGGAGAGGAGAAAAGCTAGGATGGATCTCCTTAGGTCCTGTAATTGGTGAAGAAGAGAGAGAAGGAAAGGCTCTGAAGGTTTGGCGCTTTCTTCATACTTGGACATCCTGTAATTGTTTTTGGCTTGGTTTGTGCTTAAAAGAGTTGGTTTTTTGGTAAAGCAAATTTGAAACTTTTAAGTGTGGTTGGTGGCTTGGGGCAGTAGTAAGAAGCTGAGAGAGTAGTTTTAGGCTAGCTGAGTATAAAGTTTAAAAGCATTTTAATGGCGGAGGCGGCAAAATATCGAAAAAGTAAGGCAAAAAATATAAAAGTAGTGTTTGTGTTTTGGACATTGGGAACCAAAACATTTTATAATAGTACTGCTAAAAGACTGTCCAGTGTTTCACTGAACAGTGTTTGAACTTTGATGTAGCTGTCTAGTGCCAGTCCGCCACTGTGGGAGGCTTTTGCTTAAGATGACTCAACTTTTTTTCTTTCTTTTTTTTTTTGAAAATTACATTTTACCTGATTATGATTTGATTACTATAATTTAGTTTATAAATTTTGTTTAATTTGACTCCTATCATTTGGGCTAAAATGAAATAAGCAAAAGTACTATTTAGTAGCAATCAATTTGTCTTTGTTATTTTCAACTTATAAGCAATTTCTATTAATAAGTTGACTAAAATGATTAAATTAACTACATATTAAAAATAACAAAAATCAAATTTACTACTACCAAATGTAAGGACTTAATTAGTAGTCTC
The DNA here is from genome assembly GCF_001633185.2 of Quercus lobata. Taxonomy (NCBI): domain Eukaryota; kingdom Viridiplantae; phylum Streptophyta; class Magnoliopsida; order Fagales; family Fagaceae; genus Quercus; species Quercus lobata. The sequence continues at coordinate 39,327,075 of NC_044908.1, forward strand.
CAAAACGGTATTTTTACCAATAAAATATTTAGGATTTCGTCCCAAATATTTCTAACAATTTCATTTTAAATCAAACTTAAGGAGTCAAAATGTAATAACTAATAATTGATAACTTGTGGGATTAAATTGTAATTGGATCAAATAATAAGGAGTAATTCGTATGTTACTACATTTTAACCTATAAAGTTTAGGGAAGGCTTTCTTAACTCAAGGTTTTTTTTTTTTGGGAAATTACATTTTACCTTCTTATGGTTTAGTACTATTGTAATTCAATTCATAAACTTTAAGTTACTATATTTTATCTTTAAAGTTTAGATTAAAATGAAATTGTAATAATTAAGTCCGAACTATTTTTACCTTTTTCATTTTAATTCAAAAATTTTTTAATGAAGTTTTTATCCAAATTTTAGGGAGACAAAATGTAACAACATATAGTTCTTGGGACTAATTATTAATTTGATCAAACCATGAGGGATAATTTTTTTGTCCAAAAACTGTGATATCTATTAATTTGGACCAAACGCTTAATAATTTCATTTCAACCCCAAAGATTCATACTATAGACTAAAATAAATTAATAATTGAAAATTTGTGAATTAAATTATGATAAAACCTAACCAAATTTACCTTTTCTTATTTTATGTTTTCTTTTATAAAGGTTCAGTTCATTTATTTTATTATTATTTTTTTCCATGAAAATGGCTTTTGATGTAGAGGATGCGCTCTCTTTACTTTTCTCCCTCTTTTTTTCATTACAAAATGAAGGAGGAAGATTCAACCTCCTTCCTTTTTCTTTTTCTTTTTTCTTTTTTAAAAAAAAATATATATACATATTTTTAATTTTTACATCCTCTTAAAGATAATCCAATAATATCATTAAACACAATACCTTTTTTGGCTCTTTACCTTAGATTCAGCCATAAATGGAGAAACATATTTGGTTGCGTATTTTATGTGATATATATATATATAGAAAATTATGAAATTTTGGTTTGGGATGAATACTTGTATGCGCAAGATATATCATAAATGGTTGGTTAAGGAATTATAATAAATTTGGTCGGCTGGTTTTCTGAATTGACCCAATTTTAATAGGGCAAATTGAGCATTTTAATTGGATATATAATGGATTTAGGTTCAAATGTTTAAATCAAATTAAATTTGGAAAAAAATTTGGGCTTTACGCCATGTGTATCCAAGCTTTTTAAGCTATTAAAACATTCCAAAATGAATTTTAATTATTTTTTAGAAAACAAAGGTTTTATACTGAAATTACACGCATGCAATGTAAAATAGCACCTAAAAAAGGATTGGCTTATATCTTTTTCTCTTAAAAATTGATAAAAGAATTGTCAAGAGCCTTGAGGCTTAATGGATTGGTAACTCCCGTATTCTAAATGGAGACTTCCTTGTTTTATGTTCAATGCATGAGATATATTTACCTTTCATAACATTATCTCTCTCTACAAACTTTTTTTTTTTTTTTAAGTTATATTATTTATAAGTTTAAGTTTATTAAGTACTCTGGTTATTTTTTTATTTCTCTTTTTTCTTTGATCATTATTATTCAATATATTTTATTTATTGGTGGTTAGACAATGTCAAAATTAAGGTTAGAATATAAGAATCAAAACAGATATTGATACCATTTACGGGACATGTCACAGTTTCAAAGAATATAAGAATCAAAACAGATATTGATACCATTTACGGGACATGTCACAGTTTCAAATATAATTGTCGGTTTAGTAAAATAAGTGTAGTTTCTACTAGCCTTTTGCTTTTTATCTTACGGTTTTACTAAATAAGCAATAAAACCAGTTGTGCCTTGTGCGTGAGCGAAGTTGTGTAGTCTTCAATTCTTCAACGCAGCTCTAACTCAATTCATTCTAACGCTTGCAATAGTTGATATACACCCAAAACTTGAAATTTAATTACAGCCAAAGTCATGGAATCGATCAACACTAAAAACCTAACAAATTATCCATTTGCAATTATTTATTTAATAATGAGATACATTTTTTTAATTTTCTACATTCCACCAATTTATTTATAAAATTTCAGAAGAGGAGATGTTCCACACTGCAAACTAAATACAATCTCCTCAGCTATTATTACTCAAAAGCCTTTGTAAAATAAGCAGATAACTTATGACAAGAAGTGTCCTCCAAATTTCAACAGAAAAAACCGAACAAATAATTCTCATCCTAACTATGCACTATATCAGTTTATTTTAAGAATGGACCGCTCAATACAACAAAACCAACTGTCATTATTATTCATACCCAAAAGTATCATTTATAACTTACAAGGGCGCACACCAGGGCATAAATTTCTTGTTGACACACAAGCAAGAGTTATAGAAACTACATAAGCTAAAGCCTTATCCATACCTTCAAAGATATACACTCCACGAAAGAGAGAAATTCAAAAATATATTCTACTACAATTTACTGTCCAAAGATGAGCTCATCTGCCTGGCCATTAATTTAATCTTGTACTGGTTTAGCTGCCACCAAATTACTGCAACTTGAGGAGTCAGTTCCCTCAGCTTAGTAATAGCTTGCTATGAACAATTCAAGAAATCTCAAAGATCATATCTAAATCAGTATTCCACTTCCATTTCAACTCGAGCTTGGCCACAAGGAACTAAGTCTATCTGCACTCTTGCGGTCTTTTCTAAGCTGAATAAACCTGAGTTCGCAGATGAATCAAAATTTCATCATTAAAAACAGGCACCTTCGTTGTAAGACTCACCACCTGCCAGAGAATGTGCATAAACTTGAAACAAAGTGTTCTTGTGAATTGTGTTAAAATGCACTTTCTTCCGAGATGTGTTTAAAAAAATGGGAAAAAAAAACCAGAAAATTTGAACATTTTCTACCATTCGTAAACCATGCTTGGAATTTATATCATAAAGAATAACAACCATTGGCCATGTCAATCATACACAACTTTCAAGAAAAGGGGAAAAAATAGCAGGGCATAAAACATTTGAGCCAAGCCAGTAACCTGGGATTAAAAGTGAACTTCTGCCAATGATCATGCAGCCCTTTATGCAAGTGGTTCCCCTAAAATAACAAAATGATCAATTAGTATTCGAATGAAGATGTTAATAATAAATATATTAGCACTTCAAAATTTTGAGTCCAGCCCCCAAAAAGAAAGAAAAGTGGAAGAATATCATATATTTACAGAAAATGTTGCTGGAAAACAACCAACAAGGTAAATAGATTAATGCAATTATGATGCTTTATATTCACACTAATCATGCTGTGTAGAAATTTAAATTAGTTGTTAGTATTCATTCTTTACTGTGTCAAGGCAATCTATTTGTCTAGAATTCAGTAAATTTGCTTATTGTGAACAAAAATGGGTCACATAATTATCTTATTCTTCAACTATAAAAACTTTGGTTCGTACTAATGTCCATCACACATGCTTATTTCAGCAAATGCATGCTTGAACTCATTTGCACACAAGTAGAGGGGAGGGAATAACTTCCTCTCCTTTGCAAAGCCTCAAAATATTAGCACAGATAATTCATATACAACACATCCTTATTGAAAACTTCTCTAACACTCATGCAGTGTAACTGTCGTCTGTTCCCTGGCGTGAACATAAAAGAATCCTAATCATGGGTATAGCTTCCAAACTCATAATCACCTCTACACATTCATCTCTAATCTTTCTCAATAAAGAGAAACTTTAGATTATTTAATTTTTTTTTTATCATAAAATTTTCCATTGAACCTTCCTTAGTCTTCAATGCTCTTCTCACATTTGCAAAGAAGTTCAAACTATTTTTCTCAAGCTTTTTTGGCTGTATGTTTATACTAAAAATTCTTACTTCCATCACAAAGATATCCAATGCCCCCCCCACCTACCCCCGAGGCACCCCTCAGAAAGAACAGCTTTTGACATGGATGAAAACTCATTAAAAAAAAAAATCTTAACATTCTTTTTGGCTTTGGTTGAAAAGGGCCTCACAAGAATGATTCATGAATAGTTCACAAAAGGCTGTTTAAGTTTAGAGAGAACATGAACACCATCATGTTTATGCAAACCAATAAGAAGTTGGCTCATGAAAATGTGCGAAAATATAAATTTATAGAAAAGTGAGGCCATCTTACGCAATTTTTGTACAATTGAAGCAGCCCCAGCAACATAGCTGTCATCAGAAAATAGAGGTGAAAGTTCCATTAGGTCTCCTGGGCTGCTATTGAACTCCATCAAGTATTTCAAGAATTAAATTAATAACATGGAGTTAGTGAATCCTAAACAAAGGGTAGCATAAACTAAATGATCAATTACCAAATACATTTATCAGCTCTATTGTTTGACTAACAGTTTCTCGCTGTGCATCTACACTATAACAAGAAAATAACATATAAATGAAAACCTACAATAGCCAAGTTTCAATGGAGATGGTGACAATTATATTCAGTGCAGGGATCAGGGGCTTATGGCAGTAAAGCATAGGAAAACTTTACCTGCAAGTGATCTATCTTGGCAGCAGTAAGTCCAACACTTGAAATACGTGAATCCAACCTTGCAAAGCTACCAAACAAGCCATCCACACCTTTTTCCAGCTGAAATGAGATGTATAGTTATTGTTTGCAACTCCATTTTCAGATTCAAATTCATCAAAGGCACTAGCATCCAGAGTATTTTAGTGAATTACATGTTCCCACTTTTCCAATGAGTTGAAAACCATTAATAAAGACAACATGCCAGATCACATTAATTCAGTTCTAATGAAACACGACACAAGAAGCATCAATCCCAATCCCAAACTCATGGTCCTAAAAAAGTATTGTGAAAACTATAGAAAAATCCAATAACATGCAATCCCCCCCTCCTTTCCCACCACCCCCCCCCCCCCCCAAAAAAAAAGGCAGTTTTCCAAATATCCAAAATGTAAAGAAATTTTCACTACTTTGGATGTTTCACAAACACCTTCTATCTGGTCTTTTTGGAATCTAGAATTCATAATATTTCACAAAATATTAAAAACCAACAGACTGATGCCTTACCTCAACAAGTGTCTTGCAGTGCTTAAGAGTCTTGAAGAGACACCTCCTCCTTGAGATTGTACAGTCTTCCTTCAATCTTCAAGCAGTATGAAACAATAAATAAATAATGAAACCACAGAAAACAATTAATTATTAATTATTTCTTTTTTCTTTGAAGCCCATGTTCAATATCCAAAAAAGCGTACTTGGTTTAAAAGTTCAACCAACTTCTTATAAGATCATTGAATAGAGCTAAGACCTTATCCACTTCTGGAAACAAAGGTGCAGCAGCCGATTTCGCTGTGGCATCCCCTCTCAAATGTCAATTCGGCAGAGCATCGTTTCCATTAATACCACTACTATGGCCCCCTTTTGATGAATCCGCTTCTTTGTCTTATATAAGTTTAAGGTTTTTTTATTTTTAACATTGTTAAATTATGGATTCTCCCAAAAACTTAAACTATTAGGAAATAGTTAATTCAATCATTTAACAATAATTTTAACAATCATAGGGAATCTTTCTAAAGAAGAACCCTTTGGATTCGTCTCTAGCTCCGAGCAACTAACCTCACCTACCACCTGCCAGAATAAGTTGCCGGGTCAAATGAAAAAACGATGGAAGAAGCTCAGAGGTTATGAGACTCAATAAGTTCAGAGGTGAGAGAGAGAGAGAGAGATCGAGATCGCTTAGGATTTCAAGACTGATCTACGATTCCAAAGTAGTGTCGTAAAGTGCGGCTCTAGTGCCTGGGTTGCAAGAGACTCCTTGAAAAAATTGAAACACACTGGTATAGTGAGAGAATATGTTAAGACATTCAGTTCTTTGATGTTGGATATCAAGAACATGTCAAAGGAAGACAAGCTGTTCAATTTCATGTCTAGCTTGCAACCTTGGGCACAGTTGGAGTTAAAGAGGTAAGCAGTGCGTGATCTGCCTGCTGCTATGTCTGCTGCAGATACCTTAGTGGACTATAAGTATAATAAGCCTAGTGGAAGATGATGCAGATGCTGATAGAGGAAAATTTGACCCTGTGACAATTGGTATCAGAATCTAGCTCTAATACCAATTGTCACAGGTTCAAATTTTCTACCTATGATGGCCCTAAGTCCGTGACTTAGTCTCAGCCAACACCACATACTGCAATAACACTTAGAATAGATTATATAAGGGCGTATACACACACAACACATACAATATTTATAGGGAACCCACCCCCAACCTTTATTACTTAATCTCCAGTAAAAAAGGAAATCTCTTTACAATCCTAAAGAAGAACAAAAAATTTTTCCAATGCCAAATACACTCTACTCTTAACACCCCCAATAGCCTTAGGGTTAAATACACAAAATTAACTGCTATGGTAGTTACTGACAAGAAGGTCACTATTATATTATGCCCAAGGATATCCAACTTGCTAAGAGAATCAGAGGCGAGAAGGCTTAGAGATTGATAGTGATAGGGGTATTTTCATCTAAGAAAGTCTATGAGCACTTTGACTTGTCAGGGTGAAATACCTTGTCTTTGACCCGTTAGGATAAAAACTTCCTCCAATTGGACGTACCAACCAAGGACCCATCAAGATAAACTCCCCCTTCAATCCCTTTAAAATCTCGACATTTTGATGCTCCACTCCCCTTGAAAACCCATCGGGTAGCTCGCGTATATGCCCGACAAATGATTCACACCTTGTCATTTGCATATCCACGAATGGATGATCATACCAACAGTTGAGCATGCTGGGTGTGGCCACAACGGAGAGTCGCCACCTAGTTTTTGCAATGGCCTAGGAACCATGAATATAGCGTCCTTTTAAGAAAGGACCATTGATCTTACTACTAGAGATATGGGTTCGAAGTTAAGGTACGGTCTTGGAAGGTGTTAAGCACCCAAAACTGCCCAACCCTAAGGTTGGTTTTCTCTCATTGTGTATTATGTCTTAATCTTATTATAGACACATTCAATATTGTTATTCTAAACTCACACACATGCTAGCATTCATCTAACACTTAACATGGCATCAAACATCCCTAACCATACATCTATCATGCTTGTCATCACATCACAAACCCTAGCATACATCTAATCATGCATATCATCACATCATAAACCTTAACATTCATCTAGCATGGTAAACAAACATAGATCATCACATGAGATCAAACATCAAACAAAAACATTACATCATTAAAATGCATGTTCATACAATGCAAAAAAGATAGGCATCGCAAACAAACATAGATCATCACATGAGATCAAGCATCAAACAAAAACATTACATCATTAAAATGCATGTTCAGACTAATGCATGACTAACCTCACTTACCTTCTTGCATCTCAACACCTATGGCCTTAATGAATGGGCATGTTAATGCATGTTCATGGTATTAAAACAAGAAAATAAAAGGAAAACTCTAATCTAGCATATTAGAGACAATCAAACACATAAATAGGGAAGCAGGAACTCAAACGCATATAAAAAAGGTTAAAACAGAGGCATATATGTAAAACAAACAAGGCAAAAGAAGCAAAAAACTCAAAATTAAGGTTTTTGGGCACAAGTATGCGTACGCATACATGGGCCTGCGTTGTATGCGTACGCATACTTCAAGCCTTCGTACGCATACAATGTAGAAGGACACCTAATCCTATGTGAAGGCGTGTGACAAGTGTCAACGCTTCAGCAACATTATATGGCAACCATCGAGACAGCTTACTCTGATGAATGCTCTATAGCCTTTCGCTTAGTGGGGACTCAAAATCATGGGACCCTTCCCTACAGCGATACAACAACTCAAGTTTCTCGTTGTAGGAATCGATTACTTTACCAAATGGGTAGAGGCCGAACCCTTGGCTACTATCACCAAGAAGAATGTCCAAAGTTTCGTCTAGAAAAGCATTGTTTGCCATTTAGGGATCCCTAGAGTTTTGGTTTCTAACAATGGAAAGCAGTTTGACAAAGACACATTCAAAGACTTCTACCAACAGCTAGGGATCAGAAACCACTACTCTTCACCTGCTCACCCACAGGCCAACGGACAGATTGAGGTTACAAACCGATCCTTGCTCAAGATAATCAAAACTCGGCTTGAGGGGGTAAAGGGGATATGGCCAAACAAACTACTGAGCATCTTGTAGGCATACAGGACAACGACCCAAACACTCACAGGTGAAACACCATTCTGCCTTGCATTTGGAAATGAAAGTGTTATTTAAGTAGAAGTAGGGCTTGCTAGCTACAGGATAGCTCACCATGATGAAGCGAGGAACGAAGAAGGAATACGCCTACAATTGGATCTACTGGATGAAGTCAGGGAGATGGTTGAACAACAAATGACCCGCTACCAGAACCTCATGGCCAAGCATTACAACACCAAGGTCGAGCCTTGGCACTTTGATGTTGGGGACCTTGTCCTAAGGAAGATAACAATAGCCATCAAAGATCCCACACATGGCAAGCTAGGGTCCAATTAGGAAGGACTCTATTGGATCGTAGATTGCTATAGAAGGGGCACCTACCACGTAGAAATGCTCGACGAACAAAGGTTCCATCTCCAAACACCAAACACCTGAGAAGGTACTACCAGTAGTGCATAAGCTACAAATTATGTCATCGCTTTTCCTTTAAATTTCGTTAAGTAGACTGTTAAATTTTTACAATTGTTAAATTTTTACTAAGTAAACTCCAAAGGCCCATCGGGCAATTTATCTACATTTTTCATATATTAGGATTATTTTTAATAAGAAGAATTATTCTTGAAGAATTATCTGTTTACAATAAGGAAAAGCTATAAAAATCTTAAGTCCTACCTATGGGGTAGACTGATGACCAAGGACATCAACGAGTGCCTGGTCACTTATAAATTTTCTAAGTCCTACCTACAGGATGGACCAACAACCAAGGACACCAACGAGTGCTTGGTCATTTACAAAAAATTTCTAGTCCTACCTACAGGGTAGACTAATGACCAAGGACACCAACGGGTGCCTAATCACTTTTATTCTAAATCCTACCTACAAGGTGACCAAGGACACCGATGGGTACTTGGTCACTCACTTATATTCTAAATCCTACCTACGGGGTGGATCAACGACCAAGTACACCGACAAGTGCATGGTCACTTATGAAAATTCGAAGTTCCACCGCTGGGTGAATTGACAACCAAGGACACCGATGAGTGCCTAGTCGCTCACTCATATTCTAAGTCCGATCTACGAGGTGGACCGACGACCAAGCACAACAACGGGTGCCTAATCACTCAAAAATTCTAAGTCTCGCCCACAAGGTGGACTGACGAATAATGGTATTGATGGGTGCTTGATCACTTACCTACCTCTGCCTAACCTTACGGCCAAAGGTACCGACGTGCATTTTCATCTAAGCATCAGCTTCTAATCGAACGGACGAACCAGCATAGCGACAGATGTCTAGTCTACTGCCAAAATAAAAGTCATCTTGTTGAGCTATCAGCCTAATCTTACGAAAGAGCACTCAGGCTATGGCCTAAGCTAAAACCAACGGGCACAAACACTTAACATTTTTGCTAAATTTTATGAAAGAGCACCCTCACTTCAAGTGAAGCCAACAAATGCTCAAGCTATGGCCTAAGCTAAAACCGACAAGTGCAAACACCATTTTCCATTGTTTTTAGAAAGCATTCTCATAAGGAATAAGGTATTCACAACCGGTGGATACACCACAGTTAACAAAGTGCAAACAATGTAAAGAATAAATGAGGAATAAGAAATGCATTATATAAAATCTGACGGGGGCATAAAATGTACTTGTACCCAAAACAAGGCACCCATATTGTTTTCAAATTACATACAAAAATAAAAGAAAAAACTTTAAGCTTGGGGGTTGTTGGTGCCCTTGGTTGGCTACTCGTCGGTCTCTTTCCCTTCTGGTTTGTCTGCTCCCTTGTCCTCTAGATTGACGGCTTCCTCCTCTTGAAGGTTGGCCTCCTCCTCATCTAGTACATCACCACCGATAGGGGTCATTGGGATTGAGGTGTTTATCTGGACTTGGGAGAAATCCATGCCAGGGAACAAAAGGATGGCCTGCTTGTGAAAGTCCTCGAAGCCGTTGCCATATTGGATCCCAATCTCGTCAAAGTAAGCTTGAGACGTTTGGAACTCCACGATAGCCTCGTCCTTGACCTTGTCCACATGCTTATGAAGAGCAGTCAACTCAGTCCTTAGGTTAGAGTTCTCCTTCATTAGCTCCTCAACCTGATGGGCGCTCCCTTCCAGTTGACTCACCTTCTCTTTTTGCTATTTCAACTTGGTGTTCAAGAGACGGATGGCCTCTTTGTAACCCTTTACCTTGTCCTCTTCAGCCCCTAGACGGGTCCTCAAGTGCTTAACCAACACCTCCCTCGTTGTGCACCTAATTTGGAGGGCCCTTATCTTCACTAAGGCTTGGAAACAGACAAACAAGAAAAGTTACACCTAAATAACCTACATACTCAAAAAAATGAGAGGCAAAGAAAGAAACCACAGCTCACTCTTATCACATCAAAGAGGCACAAATCTCCTAGTGCCTCAACCTTGTGCTTTGAGCACTTGTCTATATCAACATCGTAGACAAGCGAGCGAGCCGTGTCCACTACAAACTCCTTGCTCTTCACCGGCAGGGGGATAGAAGGGTGGACAAAAAGACCCTAAGAGGTTATTAAACCTTTGCCTACGCCATGACAAGGAGGCTCGAGCACGTTTTGGACCATCTTCGCTTAATCCAGACCGTTAGAAAAGCCTTGGACCTCCTTACTAAACTGGCTTGCATCCGTCAGTTGCTTTCTCTTCTGGCTAACCTTCGCAAGAGGGATTGATGATTTGCCAAATTTGGTGTGAAAAGCAATAGCCTTCCTGATCTCGGCTTGCTTGTTCTTCCCAGCTTCCATTTCTGAAACCGAAGAGGAAAATGAGTTAGGTAGGAAATCTAAACTACATAAAGAACCAACGAATGAAAACACTTACAAATTCGAGAAAAGGAATCGAGTCATCAAGCTTTAAGAGTAGGAATGGGTCCTCCACAAAAAGCGTGAAGAGTGTCTAGAGTGATGAGCCTTTTCCAAAATCTTTGTTCAAAAGGAATGGCCAACACCCGCTCAAGGAAATCTTCTTGTTCTGAAGTGGTCGTCTAGCAAGCTTTGGTTGAAATGTAAAAAGAAACAAGTTAGTTGGAAAAAAAATATAAATAAAACCGACGGTTAAGGTAATATGCAACCGAAGACTTACCAAACTTGTCCAAAATTCCCAGGCATGATCATAGAAACCACTGAAACTATCCCATTCGTCGGGTCTACACACCTAATAAACCCCTTGGATAAAAAAGAACCTACTCTTCCACTGATGGTTGAAGTCGGGCATGTCAGACACCAACCTCAGTGTTACCCAACGACACACGAAGTTATAAAAGCCCTTCAATTATGCGATCTCCTAGGGCTTGTAGCAGTAGAAGAATTCTTCGAGAGTTAGGGATCGATAGCCCCCACTTAGCTAATCCCACAAAACCTCAGCACCTATGAAGATTCTCCAAGCGGTGGGGGCTATCTGGCAGATGGATACACCTATGTAATCCGCTAACTAACAATGGAGCTGGTTAAGAGGTAGCCTCAACCCCGTGATAAAGGCTTCCCCATAAAAGCCAACCTCATGTGACTCCCTTGCATAGCATTTCTCCCTTTTATTAGCCTTCCAGATGGGGATATCATTGGGGATCTAGAAACAAGGTCTAAGTCTGCTAAAAACCTCATTTGTCATGCTCACTGGAAATTCATTGACTGACCAAATTCGGGGAAGCATGACTTTTCTATGACCACGTCCCGACGGACTAGCTTCCCCCTCCTCCTCAGAGGGTGAATCTGTCGACGACTCCCTCTCAGAGCTAGACGGGTTATTTGACACATACTCGTATCCTGACAATGAATGTTCACTCGTCGCTTCACTACTTCCTGACATTCCCTCACCTATAAGCGATGGATGGAAACTAAGATTCTAGTCAGTCAAACTCCCAAACATAGGACTAAAAACTACTTATCGAAAAAAAAAAAAATGATTAAGCAACAAGAAAAGAAGAGAGACTTACATAGTTGTTGCCAATGGTAGTAAGCAATGAATAAATGAAAGCAATGATTCTCCTTTAGGCAACGAGTGACTTCCAAAGAAACCGACAGAAGGAAAGAGCTCTAATTAGGCGCTTGAAAGTAAAAAAAAACATGGCAAATGAAAGGCTAAGAGTGGCATTGAATTATTTATAGAATGAAGGAGCACGAAAAACGAAGTGATGCTATAATTCAAGTTGCCTAATTAGGGATTGCCACGTGTCACGTAGCCTCGCTAAAAGACATTTTCACCCCTATAGATGGCATGAAGGTCTAGACAAAGGAATTAATGACTAAAAAACATCTTTCGTACTCCGTTGCCCATTGGCTACCCCAACGAACAAGAGAGTAAGGAGTAGCTGATAGGGGTATTTTCGTCTAAGAAAGTCTATGGATACTTTGGCCCGTCAAGGTGAAATACCTTGTCTTTGACTCGTCAGGATAAACACCCCATTCAATCCCTTTAAAATCCTGACGTTTCCATGCTCCATTCCCCTTGAAGACTTGTTGGGTAGCTCGCATATATGCCCGACATACAATTCACACCTCATCATTTGCATACTGACGGATGGATGATCATACTGACGGTTGAACATGATGGGTCCTACAAGCCTTTACGTATTCTCCACACGTGTCTCTATATGGAAATAACTTGCACACCATGCCCAAAGACCCTACTACACGTTTGTGTATGGGAAGAGAAACACTAAGATCTTAGAGCCTTAACTCCAAATCCTCTCTATAAGGAAAGCTCCTACATTCAAGGGATCTTGATCAGATCTATACCACTATATAAGCACCAGATCTTTTCCTTAAAGTTTATGAAAATTCCAAACTCTGACACTACTGAGTTTTTGGAGGTTTTTCTACCATTGACCTAACCTTCAAAGGATCTTTAGCCGGCACTCCACTGGTGTTCTTTATTGCTTCTTTGTTCTCTTGTTCTTCGAGTACCCTCATTGACGTGCATGTGGACGGTCAACTCATTGACGATTTTTATGCATCATCAGATAGACAAGTTTATGTTGCTTTAATTTGGTTTCACAGGTTGTAGTAGTAGTAGTAGTAGTATATGACCATGTTTTGATACACTTGTAGTAGAGTTAAATACGATTGAGAGTAATATCCATAAAACTTGTAGCTGTCCATTTGATTCTACATCTACAAGAACACCAAAATCAGAAAAATATATTATGGCTCTGGTTGCCCTTGCCCAGACCAGCAGCAGCAAAATGCAGAGCTTTTCATCAATTGGTTGACATCTCCTGCATAAAAAAAAGAGTTTTGAGCACCTGGCTGCAATCACTCTCAATATCTTTTATCTATAATTAGAATGAATGCCTATGGCTATGCCACCAAGCAGGCTTGCCTGTTTTCCACCTCTCAATAGCTATATTGATTTTGTAAATCGGTGATGAAATGTTCTTAGGGAACTTATTCCAAAATATCAATTTTAATAATCTCTGCTACTGTGCTAATCTTTCATTCCAAACATCCATGCTGTGAGTGAGGTGAGTGGATGATGTCATGCCAGATGCCTCCAAATGTTCCACAACTCTTCCCACAAAGTCAGCAAAACATAACTATTGAACACCCAAACATTCTCAGACCAGGGTTACGGTATTATAATGTTTTACACAGCAAGCATCCCAAATAACAAAAGAAGCAACTTTAGTGTCTCACTGCCGCAACAGTTGGGCAAAACAAATTGTAATAAAAGTAATTATCAGGAATGCTTGTATAAGACAAATTTGTTCTAGGACACAATAACATATCAGGTTTATGTTTACCCCCCACCCACATAACAAAGAATAAAATACAAGCTTTATCTTATACATCTGCATCACTGAATCAATTTGATTCAAGAAACAACATTTCAGAGAAGCCCTCTTCTTCTCTTATAGTCACTAACCGTCAGGGTCAGTGCATGCCTCCTTCCATCATTCTCAGGGACTTTGCATCCAATTGTTGCTTCAATTCTTTGTTTCCTTGCCATGAATCCAGCCTGAGCTCCTTGGGGTCCACCAAACCTCTGAAGAGCAGCCAATGAAATTGGCAGCTCAAAATTATGCAGCAAATTTGACTCTGTCCCTTGATCCACAGGAGCACTAGTATCAACCAACTTCCCGGCATCAGCTGCAGCTTCCAAGGCTGCAGCTGTAGCGGCCAAGCCAACCTCTGTGATTACCTTTTCTCCAGTCACATTACTGACTACAACTGTAGCAGATGCACCATTAGCATCACCATTTGCCACCGTGGCCCCATTGGTTCCACCAGGCTTTGAAATGTAGTAATTCCTTGACCTAGTCCATCTCCTTGAAAAGGGATCATAACCAGCCTCCCCTGCTTTTAAGCCCGTGTTTATGGGTTTCAGTTCTGATGCATTTTTGAAATTCTCAACCCTGTTCTTTCTGTTCATCTCAGCTAGCCTCATGGCCTTGGTATCTTTCTCCTTTGTTTGCCGGGATGCCTCTAATTGCTGCAGTCTTGTCTTGATCCTCTCCACCTCTGCCTCATCATGCTTGCTTTGTGCAATTTCCAACTCCCTCCTAAGCCGGTCCTTCTCAGCTGCTACATTAAGTGGTCTTGACAAAGAAGATTTTTTCTCTTGCAACATCTGCTTCACAGTGGCCGCCGAGTAAACATATGTGTTGGTTTTCTTAATAGCCTCCTTCTTTTCCAACACGTCCTGTTTGCTTGGCATCCGACCCCCGCTTCGTTCTACCTCCTTAATCCACTGTTTATACTCCTCCTCTAGTGGAGCTGAGTCAGAAACCATAGCCATCTGCCACCTGGCAGCAGAGCTTTCATTGCCCCATATAACATTTAGATACTTATACGTGGTTTTATTCTCCAGTCTGTACTGCCTGTCAGGTTCTGTGGCATCAACATTTCGGACCAAGCAAAGCCTGTATATAGGTCCAGATTTTGACCTCCCGATTCCAACCCTCACAAAGCAACCCACAATCAACTCCTCAAAGAATGGCTCCATAAACCATTTTCCTAGCTTTGACCTCCGAATAGTAATTTCCTTTATATCATCAAAAGATGGAACCTCAGATCCAGACATGCCCCTCTCGTCATCACTGTCAACCATTGCACCATCCCCTGTTGATCCTTCATCTTCACTGTGGGACCTACTTTCACTCTCACTCTGACTAGAACTACTCACACTTGGTCTAGTGAAAGTTTTTCGCTTTGGTGAGAAAGTTCGATTCCCTGAACTTCCTCTAGATGCATCTCTTAATTTACGGTGAGCCTCTGGGTCTTGCTGCTTCAATCGCTTTGCTCGCAATTCATTCAATGCATCATCCTTGGCGGACCTGTCAGCAGATCTGGGTGTCAAGCGCAGACGAGATTGTGGAAGAGGTGGAGTCTCTTTTCTAGATTGGGTGGTCTTTCCGCTATCCCTCTTTGATCTAATTTTCTCCCGTAAATTCTTATCATTTTTCTTGGATGCCCTATCTGACAAGATCATCTCTCTTTCAAGTTCAGTCATCTGTGCAAGCTTTCGCCTGTCATCTTCATTCTTATAAAGATCCTCACCAACATCAGATTCATCACTGCTGTCACCCTCACGATCAGACACACCATCATCATCACCCTCTTCCTGGCTGCCCAGATCATCATCTCTTTCAGCAGGGTCCAACCTCTTCTTCAAAGGAACTTGAGATCCAGAGGGCTTTCTGCTTGCATAATCACGATCATCATCTGAATCATCATCCCTAGAGTCACTTCCACCATCAGAATATGAACCCTCACGTCGCCTTCTAGATGGTGGAACTGTGTTCCTTCTGCCTGCTGAACTGGTTCTTCCTGCAGCCTCCAGGAGCAAATTTTCTAAGTCTGCCATAATATGCTATGTCTCTGTATAAGCTGTGATAATATGCACCCCCTCCTGAATAAGCAGTGAAGTGTTCGTTTATTAGTTTCAGTAGTCGAGACAGTAAAAAAGAGAAAAACGATGTGTGTATATATATATATATATATATATATATATGACCACAAGATGTATCATAGTTTTTTTTTGACACATCAATGACTTACAACTTTCTTTTCCATGTATTGGTAAAAACTGTTTAATTTTATGTCAAGCATATTAGTAGATCTGATTTTTATTTAGTCTGAAGTTCATTGTGAATTATATGAATGAGTTCTCTTTGTTAACTACACAAGTTCATCCAGTCAAGGTTATAGTGAATTTTAAGAATGACTTGTATTTGTTCACTAGCTCAACCACATGGATCAAAGATCAATCCGTAGCATTCATTCATTGATTTAGATTTGAAGCTATAACATGATGGGACTTCTAGTCTGATTGCAATGGCATCAAACCGATTTGCCAAACTCTCATTTAACGCACAGTGTCATAAATTTACAAATTCAACTTTATAAATTTATGTTTCCTCTCCTTTTCTTTTGAGAAACAAATTCATAGGCAAACATCCCAACCCAAGTATTTTCCAAACTAAGTTTAAGAACTTTGTTTTAAAGATTTCATTAAAAAAAAAAAAAAAAACAAAAAAGCAAAAAACTGTTGGTAAATTCTAACAAAAATTACCCAAAACTCGTTTCTAAAATTATAAATAAAAAAAATAAATAATAATAATCAGAGCAGACCAAAGAGAATGATAAAACATAGAAAATCGATGTACTTTAATATCGTTGATCGAGCGAGTTTAAGGGAGCAAAAAGAAGCAATAGTATAAAAGAAACCCTAGCGAGTGAGCAAAAATTGGGGGGATGAAGTAAGAAACATACCTTGTTGGAGGTCAGATCGTGGTTTTGATGTCGGATTCTTGTAGAGACAGAGACAGAGGGCTTTTGTTTCAGCAGAGTTGAGGAGGAAATTGTGTGTGCGTGTGTGTGAGTAAGTACACAGTATTTCGCTATTTCAGTTTCATCTATTGACTACTTTATACCAACATTCCTGCGCCAGCGCTTTACCTCTTCTTTGTGGGCATGTTGAAAGTCATGAAGATACACTATACCCTATACGACAGCCAAAAAAAAACAACTTTATAACTATAAGAGACACAAAATACGCATATTCGTATGTGTACCAGGATACTCCCAAAATTATACTTCAGCCCCAACTTTTGTGAGTGTCGTGTCTTTCACTAATACAATAATTCTACAAACACGGCAAATTTCACTTTTTTGCCACAATATTTAGGGTGGTAAAACTTGTGAAGTTGTGATTACTTCGACAATACTTTCGTATGAGACTATCACTGATATAACTTTTATTATATTATGATATGATATCAATCAAAATTTGTTACTAATATAACTTCTATTTTTAATGGTTAAATAAGAGATTTAAAGTTCAATTTTCGCCTATGCTAAAAATCAATTCGTATCTTGGTCTGATACTAAAAAACACAATTATCAGAAGTGGACATCACAGATTGAAATTCTATAAATAAACCAATTTTGAAACAAATTGTGAAATTTGTTATGTAAACTTACTAATCAACCTATTGAAAAAATTTGCTAAATAATGTTATTTTATAACTAAACTTATTGACCGACCTATTGGAAAATTTGCTAAATAATGTTGTTTTAATAATAACCATGCCATAAGAGAGTTTAAATCATATTATGAAAGCATCATGTTTTTGAAACACAATTTTTACACCTAAGTAAAATCTAGCCTTAAAAAATAAACAAACAAACAAAGCAAAACAAGATTCCCAAATAACTTCAAATTAGTATCAATTTAAATAATAATAAGGATAAGTATTTGACAAATGACAATAATATATTTATTTTTAAAGAAAAATATATATTTTACAAAACCACGCAAGTAGATTATTTTACTAAATCTAAATGTGAAAATATTGTTATATCATTTTTTATATATATATAATTCTATAGTTGGCAATGAGGATATTCAAACCTTGATGGAATGAGATTTTAAATAATGTATCACTATGGACATTAATAGATTCATAAAATTCATATAGTAGTAAATCTTTGCCGTGAAATACTGAATCTCTATGTTGAGTCCATTTTATCATCTCGCCATGTCAACAGCTTTGATTTGGAAATTTGTTGCAGTTGAGATTTTTTTTTTTTTTTTTTTTTTTTTAATACCATTCAAAGGGAGATAAACAAAAGTCACAAAAGAGCTGGATTGTACCAGCAATAGTTCATTGGCATTTGAGTTGCCAATTTAGCTACTGACCATACAGGTTTAACAATCAAGTGGGGCACTAAGAACATATTGCAACAAAGTCCATTTTGGTTCAAAAAATTGAGATCAACTATTCTAGTATGATGAAGCCAATATGAGGTCTTTCTATTCCTAAAGACTTGGACTAATTTTCTGCTAGCTCCTAGAAACAAAACTTGTTGGTAACCATGGTTCTTTACTCTGATCCCAGCCTCCACCACAGCATCCAGCATTGCTCCACAAGTTGTCTTGGCTGCACTACTAGTTACACTATAGAAAATACTATCTCCCTGCATATTGATAGTGAAGGGGCAAAAATTAGCTCAATGGACTTTCACGACATTGGGCCTGACGGATTCGGGCCCATGGGCCGGCAATGGTAGAGCCCGGTAGCCTAGAGCAGTTCCATACTCTTGGCGCGCACGTATGGTCTCCTAGAAACCTAGCGCAAGGAACATTCCGGAAAATACGCGCACTGATCCCCTCTACAAGGAAATGTCTTGTCCATCACGTTTGGGATTACTCAAGGGGATTCCCATAAGGAAAAGACTTCTAGTCTAAGGAAGAGAAGCCGACTTTCTTCTACTATAAAAGCTACAATACTCTCGCGAATCAAGGTACGCATAATTTACCCTCTCGAGCGTGGATTATGTTGCTCACTGGTGATATTACGGCATCATCAGTTGGCACCGTCTGTGGGAAAGCGAAAAGTTTAAGCCAGATCATCGCCTCCCGGACATAAGAGTCGCATGGTACTCACTCGCTCGATGGCTACCACCAACAATGCTCAAGAAGACGAACCACCAAGATCTACTGCATTAGAAAAGCAGGTCCAGACACTCATGACAGCAGTAGAACGACTCACAAAGCAGAACCACGATCTGGAGGAGCAGCTATGACAAAGGGATGTAGGACCCAACCTTCAGGAGCAAAACAAGGAAGGTAACAGTGCCGAGCGAAGGGAGCAGGAAAAGCCTGAAGGCAGCAATGCCCCAAGCCGACCAGAGCGGCAAAACGTGAGCCTTTCGTCTCTTATGGATTTTGCCCCCCCGCCTATCATCACCGAGATGCAGGCGATGAAGGAGTAGATGGAGGTCATGATGAACGCCCTCAAGGGGCGAGTATCTTCTGATCTCGACGATTTGGTGAACAGGACTGGCTCACCATTCACCACGTCCGTCAACTCATTCCCCCTGCCACAAAAGTTCCGGATGCCGCAGATCGAAAGTTACGACGGGGTAAAGGATCCACTCGATCATCTAGAGACCTTCAAGACCCTGATGCACCTTCAGGGCGTACCAGACGAGATCATGTGCAGGGCGCTCCCGACCACGCTGAAGGGGCCTGCGAGGGTCTAGTTCAGTAGGTTGACACCAAACTCCATCAATACTTTCAAGGAGTTGAGCGCCCTGTTCACCTCACACTTTATAGGCGGACATAGATACAAAAAGTCCACCGCTTGCTTAATGAACATCAAGCAGCGAGAAGACGAGACGCTACGAGCCTATATAACTCGTTTCAACAAAGAAGCCCTTTTGATTGATGAAGCTGACGATAAAATACTCGTAGCCGCGTTCACTAGCGGGCTACGGAAGGGTAAGTTCCTGTTCTCCCTATACAAGAATGACCCAAAAACCATGACGGACGTCCTTTACAGGGCTACCAAGTACATGAATGCAGAAGATGCGCTGCTGGCCCGCGAGGAAAGGCCTAAGAAGAGGGAAAGGCAGGAAGACACGAGACAAGACAGGGGGCGAAAGGTAGCTAAAACCGGAGATCAACGTGATGAAAAGCGCTCCAGACCACCCACTGGAAGGTTCACCAATTTCACCCCGTTGACCGCCCCAATCGACCAAGTATTAATGCAAATCAAAGATGAAGGAGCATTGACTTTCCCTGGAAAGTTGAAGGGAGACCCCGACAAAAGACCAAGAGACAAGTATTGCCGCTTTCACCGGGACCACGGTCACGACATAGCTAACTGCTACGACCTGAAGCAGCAGATTGAGGCCCTAATCAGGCAAGGGAAACTACAGAGGTTCGTCAGCAGGGAAAGAACTGATACACCGGAAGAACAGGCTCCACGAAGGGAGAACGACCGCCCTAGACCACCCATAGGAGACATACGAATGATCATAGGGGGCACAACTGCAGCCGGATCTTCCAAGAAAGCCCGCAAGACCTAAATCAAGATGGTCCATAACGTCCAACTCACAGGATCAGTATCAAAGATGCCGTGGATAGATAACCCCGTCATAAACTTTTCAGAGGATGACGCTTGGAGACTTCACCATCCTCATGACGACGCGCTAGTAGTCAGCCTGCAGATTGAGGATTATAATATGCACCGGGTCCTCGTCGACAACGGCAGCTGAGCAGACATTCTGTACTATCCAGCATTCCAGCAGATGAGGATTGACAAGGAACGATTGTCCCCAATGAATGCCCCACTCGTAGGATTTGGGGGTATGAAGGTCTTCCCTTTGGGCATGATAACGCTAGCTGTGACGGCAGGTGACTATCCTCAGCAGATCACTAAGGAGATAACGTTCCTCGTAATCGACTGCTCGTCCGCTTACAACGCCATCCTCGGGCGACCCACTCTCAACTCCTGGAAGGCGGTAACCTCTACATACCACCTAATGATCAAATTCTCGACAGAATATGGGGTAGGAGAACTGCGGGGGAATCAAGTAGCAGCACGAGAATGCTACATCGCCATGTTAAAGATGGAGGATCAGCAGCAGACAATGTGCATCGGGAAATAGCGAGCATTAGCAGAGCCGGTTGAAGAGCTAGAAGAAGTAAGACTTGACGACACACGGCCTGAACGAACGACTAAGATTGGCACACTAGCCAGTTGGCCCGTACGCCAGACGATCACAACTTTCCTAAGAAATAACCAAGACGTATTCACCTGGAATCATGAAGACATGTCGGGAATTGACCCATCGGTCATGGTCCACAAGTTGAATGTGTCGCCCTCCTTCCCTCCAGTCCGGCAAAAGAAACGAGTCTTCGTCCGGGAACGGGATAGGGCCATAGCCGATGAGGTTCGGAAGTTACTGGAGGCAGGTTTCATCCGGGAAGTATATTATCCCGACTGGCTGGCGAATGTCGTTATGGTTAAGAAAGCCAACGGAAGATGGAGGATGTGCGTAGATTTCACAGACCTCAACAAGGCTTGTCCCAAAGACAGCTACCCGCTCCCACGGATAGATACCCTTGTGGATTCGACTACAAGACACCAGCTCCTCAGCTTCATGGACGCTTTCTCTGGCTACAACCAGATCAAGATGGACGAATCTGATCAGGAAAAGACCTCTTTCGTCACAAGCCAGAGATTATTCTGCTACAAGGTGATGCCTTTTGGACTCAAAAATGCTGGAGCAACATACCAAAGGCTAATGAACAAGATGTTTGCACATCAGATTGGCAGGAACGTTCAGGTTTATGTGGACGACATGTTGGTTAAAAGCATGCACGAAGAAGATCACCTAGACGACCTCAGAGAAACATTCGATATGCTTCGATCGTTCAATATGAAGCTGAATCCGAACAAGTGTGCATTCGGAGTAACTGTGGGAAAATTATTGGGTTACATGGTATCCCAAAGAGGAATAGAGGTCAACCCGGAGAAAGTACGGGCGATAATGGAATTGGAACCACCAAGGACGGTCAAGGAGGTCCAAAGTTTAAATGGGAAGATCGCAGCACTAAACAGGTTCGTCTCAAGGGCGACGGATAGGTGTTTGCCATTCTTCCGAACTCTGAGAAAGTCATTTGAGTGGATGGACGAATGCCAAACGGCTTTCAACGACTTAAAGACATATCTATCGTCTCCACTGCTGCTCAGTCCGTCCATACACGAAGAGGAACTCTACCTTTACTTGGCAGTCTCGAGTGCCGCTGTAAGTGCAACCTTGGTAAGGGAAGAGGACGGTATACAGAAACCCATCTACTTTACCAGCCATGCGCTCCGAGGAGCAGAAGAGAGGTACCCTTAGTTGGAGAAGTTGGCTTTCGCGTTAGTAATTGCTGCGCGGAGACTTAAGCCATACTTCCAGGCGCATACAATCATTGTCTTAACGGAAAAGCCGCTGAGAAAAGCCATGCATAGCCCAGAAGCAGCAGGAAGGATGGCCTTGTGGGTGATAGAGCTAAGCGAATTCGACATCCAGTACCGCCCGCGGACGGCCATAAAAGGACAGGCAGTAGCTGACTTCATCGCCGAGTTCACACTCAGGGAGGACCAGTTGGTAAAAGAGAAGGAACAGTGGAGTATCCACACAGACGAATCCTCAAACAGACGAGCTGAAGGAGCCGGAGTAGTGATAAAAACTCCGCAGGGGGACACGATACAGTGCATGATCAGACTGGATTTCCCAAAAACCAATAACGAGGAAGAGTATGAAGCCCTGGTCGCGGGGCTAGACCTTGCGAAGGCCGCGGGTGCAAAAAGCATAATTGTCCACTGCGATTCACAAGTGGTCACAAGTCAGATCAATGGCAACTACGAGTGCAAGAACGAAAGAATGAAGAGATATCTAGAAGAAGTGAGGTACCGAATCAACAGCCTCGAAATCGAATTCATTCAGGTCCCAAGAGAAGAAAACGAATGGGCTGACCAACTAGCAAAAGTTGCATCAGCCGAATTCATGCTGGTTCCCGAACAGGTATTATCATTCTTCCAAATATCTTCACTTATCGATGACGGGACAAATATGTAGGTGGTGAACTCTGAACATAACTGGACCACGCCATTGATCTCCTACCTAAGGGACGGGTTGTTACCAGAGGAAAAGGGTGCCGCAAGGAAGCTGAAGGTCTAGGCGTCACGATTTGTGCTGATGAAGGATTTCCTATACAAAAGGGGTTTCTCTCGACCGTACCTAAGGTGTTTTTGCCAAGAAGAAGCAGACTATGTGATGAAAGAAGTACACGATGGTATTTGCGGAAACCACTCAGGCGCACGATCACTGGTACACAAGCTGATTCGAGCAGGATACTACTGGCCTACAATGATGAAGGATGCGCAAGCTTATGTCCAGTCTTGCGACAAATGCCAGAGGTTCAGCAATTTCATAAGGCAGCCGTCTGAAGAGCTGACACCTATGACAGCTCCGTGGCCGTTCGCACAATGGGGACTTGATATTATGGGTCCGTTTCCGACGGCTATCCGGTAGCTGAAATTCTTGGTCGTTGGCATAGACTACTTCACTAAATGGGTTGAGGCAGAAGCTTTGGCCACCATCACGGAGAAAAACATCCGAAGCTTTGTCTGGAGAAATATCATATGCAAGTACGGGATACCCAGGGTATTGGTCTCTGACAACGGAAAGTAGTTCGACAACAGCATGTTCAGAGACTTCTGCGCGGAGCTAGGGATCAAGAATCACTAATCATCACCCGCACACCCACAGGCAAACGGGTAAGTTGAGGTTACGAACAGATCCCTGCTCAAAATAATCAAGACCCGTCTCGAGGGGGCAAAGGGTATCTGGCCAGACGAACTACCAAGCGTCCTATGGGCATACCGGACCACAGCAAGAACACTTACTGGAGAAACCCCATTCCGACTCGCATATGGAACCGAAGCTGTCATTCCCGCAGAAGTGGGGCTCACGAGTTACCGGGTGGAGAGCTACGACGAGGATACAAACCGAGTGGGTATGCGCCTCCAGCTTGATCTACTGGACGAAGTTAGGGCAACAGCAGAACAGAGGTTGGCGCGCTATCAGGATCTCATGGCGAAACACTACAACAACAAAGTAAGGCACAGGGACTTCCAAGTCGGGGACCTTGTACTACGGAAAGTAATGGGTACCGCCAGAGATCCTTTGCAAGGAAAACTCGGCCCCAACTGGGAAGGACCCTACAGGATCGCGTCATGACAAAGGAAGGGAACCTACCACCTCGAAACGATGGACGGACGAAAGCTACAGCACCCTTGGAACACGGAGCATCTTCAGAAATACTACCAATAGAGGAAAATATGGGGATCCGGCTATTTCCAAAATTTATTTTATTATTCTTTTAGCTACAATTTACTAGTTTTTCCTTTTTACTTTTGCTACAATCTTTTTGTGCCTTTTTAAACCCAAGGGGGCAGGTACTTTTTCTACAAACGCATTTTCTTTAAAGAAGAATATTCAGACACGACTTTGATTTTTCACATGGATGTTTATTACAGATGTATATCATACTGGCAACAAAATCCACAAAGTGGACGGATCACCAGAACGGTGAACAAAGTTACAAGTCCACAAAGTGGACGGATTACTAAGGTGATGAAAAACTGTCCTCAAAGTGGACGGATCACCAAAACGGTGAAATTACAAGTCCACAAAATGGACGGATCACTAAAGTGATGGTTAAATTGTCCACAAAGTGGACGGATCACCAAAGCGGTGAACATAATTACAAGTCCACAAAGTGGACGGATCACTAAGGTGATGAAAAACTGTCAACAAAGTGAACGGATCACCAAAGCAGTGAACATAATTACAAGTCCACAAAGGGGACGGATCACTAAGGTGATGAAAAAACTGTCCACAAAGTGGACGGATCACCAAAACGGTGAAATTACGAGGCCACAAAGTGGACGGATCACTAAGGTGATGGGTAAACTGTCCTCAAAGTGGACGGATCACCAAAACGGTGAACAAAATTACAAGTCCACAAAGTGGACGGATCCCTAAGGTGATGAAAAACGGTCCTCAAAGTGGACGGATCACCAAAATGGTGAAATTTCGAGGCCACAAAGTGGACGGATCACTAAGGTGATGGGTAAACTGTCCACAAAGTGGACGGGTCACCAAAGCGGTGAACAAAATTACAAGTCCACATAGTGGATGGATCCCTAAGGTGATGAAAAACGGTCCTCAAAGTGGACGGATCACTAAGTTAATGAAAAAACTATCCAGAAAGTGGACGGATCACCAAAACGGTGAACAAAATTACAAGTCCAAAAGTGGACGGACTACCAAGATTTTGAAAAGTTGACGGATCATACCTGTCTTCAAGGTAGACGGATCATCCAAATGGATGGATCAATCAACACTAAAAATAATAGAACTCCACACTGTGGACGGAGTGAACGTTCGCTAGGAGTACACTCAGATAGACGAGTATTTTTTTTAAATCTCTCCTTCATAAGGAGGATGGATTTTTAAACAAGTTCCAAACAAAAATAGAAAGCATAAAAATAAAGTATAACATTAATAAGCAAATAAAAAGCCCAGGAGGCAAGTATTTAATACAAAAAAAGAGGACGGATTGTTCTCAAAATAAATTACAAAAAGATAAGTAATATCAGTCTACTTTTTTGGGTCGGCAACTTGGGCATCCTTCGACGGGACCGATTCTCCGTCACCCTGAACCGCATCCTTGCCAAAAAGGTCGTCTGTATTCTTTGAAGTGGCGGGCAGAGCAGACGTCTAATCTTGATTATTGACAGTTATCATTGACTCATCCAGGTCAGGGTAGGCTTTTTTAAGCTGACGGAGTACATCGTCGAAGCCTTGAAGGAACGATCCTCCCAGCTCTTTCAACAAATCCTCGGAGTCTCGGTACTCACTGACAGCATCCTCCTTGGCTTGACGGAGCTTTTCCTTCAAGTCCTTTATCTCCTCGTCTTTACCCTTCAAGGCCTTCCCAGCTTCCTCCATCCTCTGCTCAAGCTCTTTCCTAGTCTTCTCTGACAGGTCAAACTTCTTCTCCATTGTAGACTTCCACTTATGAAGTTGACCGAGTTCGTCCTCCGTCTACTCTGCTTTTGCCCATACACGTTCCAGAGCGGCCTCACGGTTTAGGCACCGGTCCATTAAGCCCTTCATCATAACCAAGGACTGGAATAAACAAGTTAAAAGGATGTTAAACAGAAGGCTAAGAAAAGTGGGCGGACACAAATTGACGGATAAGAGTTACCTGTGCAACAGTAAACAGACCCGTCTCCCCCATTGCCTCCGTCGAATGGTTACCCAGGTCCTCGTAATCCTCCGTGGAAATTATCGACGAAAGTTTCTCCAACGCAAATTTCGAGTCATCACGGAGAAGAGGAGGAGGCTTCTCCTAGCTGGTGGACGGGGCCTGCATTAAGCCTTTGCCGGACCCATGTTTTGCTAGGGTGACGGTCTTCGCTCCCTCAGCCATCAAGCCCACAACGGGTTCCAGAGGAACCTTCTGCTGCTTATGTGGACGGTCAGACTTGGATGACTGCTTCCTCTTCGCCGACGACCCCAACCCCTTGCGAACCACAACCTCGCCCGTCTCCTTTTATTTGACGGCCAGTGATTTTATCAGTGCCCTCCTCTTTGCGTCGTCCATTTCTGTAATACAGGACAAATGAAGCTATCTACATAAATTAACAACTACTTTTGAAAAGTAAAAGTTGACGGACTTACATCTATGGAATCTTTCGTCGTATATAATGGCTTCACGGGTAGGTTCGGGACCGTCACAATACCAATGGATTGTTTTCAGATTCACCAACTTTGCCCAAGTCCGCTCTTCTGGCTTCGTCTTCTGGAAAATTCTTTCTAGAAAGCCAAACTCTTCCACGTTGACTTGAGGGCGTCGTCTACCTGCAGATGAAGTAGATGGTTAGAGAAAACAGCCAAAGCTGACGAATATAATATATTAAGTAAAATGTGACGGGCTCATACAAGATGAATGTAAAACACCCCATGTTGTGTCGACGGGCATAAATTCCGTCTCCCCCGGATAGCTCATCAATCCGTCACCCTCTATGAAGAAATAGCGACTCTTCCAGTCTCTATTTGAGTCTGGTGTTTCAAAAATAACCTTCAGCAACGGGCTCCTACTGGCAAAACTGTAAATTTCCCTTGACTTATCAATCTCATCTGGACGGTAGCAATGAAGAAATTCATGCACCGTCAGCCTCCGTTCACTGTCAGTCATTGCACCATAGAGTATCTCCATGGCAATGAAGACCCTCCAAGCATTTGGGGATATCTGGTTGACGGAGAGACCTAGATACTTTAAAAGCTCTCTATGCAGTCTACTTAGAGGAAATCTAAGCCCCGCCTTCAGCATCTGTTCAAACACTCCGACACCTTCCACCTCGTCGTAATAGCATTTCTCTAATACGTAGGGCAAACAGATTGGAATGTAGTCAGGAATCTGAAAGTTGACCCTAAATGTGTTGAAGTGTTTCTCCTTAATGACGGATGTAAATTTGTGCACCGTCCACTCTGGTAGCATGATGAACTTCCTAAGTCCATCAGCACAGACGACGGGTTCTGACGGTAGATCCTCGCCGTCGTCAGACGATTCTTCCTTGGACTTCTATCTTTGCCAGAACTCTCTTGGTCTTTATGACCGGACGGGTATACTTCCTCGTATTTCGTCCCGTCACGAACCATTGACTGGTTACTTGACGCACTAGACATTTCCTACAAATGACGGCAAAACCTAAGACTGACGGATCTAAGAGTATTAACAGTTGTATAGGTCTGTCTATATATAACTGCCAAATTCAAAAAACTTGCATATAATAATAGCAATACTCACCGTTCTTTGAAGTAACTGGGAGTTGACGGTTGTATGATCAACTGTTTTGTATGGGCGACGGACTGTTCTGACAAAGATGACGGTTGCGCTCTGACTATGTGTTTTGTCTGTGAAATGAAGAAATGAGGATTGGGAGGTGTAATATATATACCTGAAATGCACGGAAGACGAAGCAACGCTTCGATCCGATAGAAAACCCAATCGAAATGCGACACGTGGCACGCTCATAAATGCTTGGCTATCTGCCTTAAAAATAGTCGCAATCCGTCTCCTCCTAAGAAAACCGTCAACTTAAAAATCATATGGATCCGTCCTAAATTTTCTCTATCCGTGAAATCCAAACGATATCTAACCGTCACCCTAAGGGTTCGTCTATATAAGAGTTGACGGACCCATAGGGTGAAGGGGGCAGCTGAAGGGGCAAAAATTAGCTCAATGGACTTTCACGACATTGGGCCTGACGGATCTGGGCCCATGGGCCGGCAATGGTAGAGCCTGGTAGCTTAGAGCAGTTCCATACTCTTGGTACGCACGTATGGTCTCCTAGAAACCTAGCGCAAGGAACATTCCGGAAAATACGCGCGATGATCCCCTCTACAAGGAAATGTCTTGTCCATCACATTTGGGATTACTCAAGGGGATTCCCATAAGGAAAAGACTTCTAGTCCAAGGAAGAGAAGCCGACTTTCTTCTACTATAAAAGCTACAATACTCTCGCGAATCAAGGTACGCATAATTTACCCTCTCTAGCACTCTAGAGTTGAGAACAGTTCTAATTTGACCGTCGGAGGGTATTTGGTCGACACCACACCGGTGTCCACGGCGAGATCAATTTTTCTTCTTGCAGGTTGTTAGCGGGAGCGAGCGTGGATTGTGTTGCTCACTGGTGATATTACGGCATCATCAGATAGCTTCATAGGCAGAAGACCATCTCTTTGGCTTCCTGCTTCTAGCTCCTGCTATTTTAATGATCAACTGCCATTGCCCTGATGGTGGATGTTGGTCTGCATTGGTCTTTCTTGGCTGGCTGATGAGTCTTGGATGTTTAAAGAAAGCTTCCTTGTACCTGCAAGCCATAGATTGAGCTGTTAAAATTACATTCATAGGATTAGATGTTAGTCCTTCATAAATCACCCTGTTTCTATGAGTAAGTAAGCTAGCCATTGCTGGACACTTGTGTTGCTAAAATCAGTGGAATGGATGGCAAAGGTTGAGCCATGCCAGCAAACTCTAGAGAATGGACAGAGCAGAAAAAGGTGTGTTAAAGATTCTTCTTCAAAGTTGCAAAGGGGGTACATTTTCTAATTTGTTATACCTCTATTACTTAAATTTAGAAGGGTAGGAAGTCTGTCCTGAGTGAGTTTCCAAATGAAAATGTTAATTTTCAAAGGAACTTTAACTCCCCAAATCAGATTCCACACTCCTTCCTGTTGATGAGTATCCTAGGAGGAGAGGAGTCAGTCATCAGCATCTCTGCATTTTTAACTTTATAGTCACCATCACTCGAAAACTTCCATAGGAGTTTGTCTTGTTCAGAACCTGTTTTGGATAAGGGAATCTGCAAAATTTCAATGCTCAAGGGGAAAGGATACACTACTCGAACCAGATTAGCTCTCCATGATGTGGAGTTCTGGTCAATTAGATGTCCCACTGTGCTAGTGGGTAGACTAGGGTGATCCGGATTCAAGTGGGGACTAGAAAACTAGTTTTGATGATTAAGAGGAACAGTAAAACCATTTCCTAATCTCCATTTCCCTTCTCTCAACTTAGGGTTATCCTGTTTAATGATGTTCTTCCAAAACCAAGAGTGATGCGGTTTGGGAGTACAATCTTGTAATGCACAATTTGGAAAATACTTAGCCTTGTAGGTTCTGGCTAGAAGAGAATTAGGATTTTGATTAATCCTCCAATATTGCTTTGCAAGCATGGCTTGGTTCATAAGGTTGAATTTCTTGAGACCAAGCCCTTCCTTCCTCTTAGATTGACAAATTCTCTCCCAATTAATCAGATGAAGCTTTTTCTCTCCTTGCTCATGTCCCCACTAAAAGGCTTGAACTATGGCATCCATCTTGCTGCATACTTGCTTAGGAACTCTAAAACATGAGAAAGTATATAGGGGTAAGGATTGTAGGATAGAAGATGTGAGAGTTGTTCTTCCTACTTGTGATAGTAACTTTGCTTTCTATCCTTGTAGTTTGGAGTTAAATTTTTCAATCAAAAATTGAAAATCAACCACTCTGTTACCCGTCAACTTGAAATTCATTCCAAGGTACTTGTTAGGATTTTGTATCAAATTAACTTTTAAGGTTCGAGCTAGTGCTTCCTGTTCTTTTATAGGCATATTTGGAAAGCAATATAAGTCAGATTTGGATAATTTGATGCATTGCCCTGAAACTGTATAGTACCATTTAAGAATCTTTTGCAAGGTGTCTAAAGAGTGATCATCTTTCTTGAAAAAGCGGAGGGAATCATTTGTAAAAAGAAGGTAGGTAAAGGAAATGCCACTCCTTCCAACCTTCACACCTTTCAATTTGTTGGAACTCTCAGCTTGTGTTAAAGAGATGGATAGGATATCTGCACATAATAGGAACAAATATGGGGATAAAGGGCCCCCTTGTCTCAAACCCTATGACGGGGTGAAGGACTTCATCAAGTTCCCATTTATTAACAAAGTGTAGTGCACTGAGGTAACACATTCCATTATCCACTTTATCCATTTAGAATCAAACTTCATAACAGTGAGGACTGCTTGTAGAAAATTCCATCTTACTCTATCATTAGCTTTGCTCATATCTATCTCCAAAGCCCTAAAGCCATATTCCCCCCCCCCCCCTCTTTTTCTCCTAAGGACATCAAGGATTTCATGAGCTAGAAGTATATTGTCAGAAATGTTTCTTCCCTATATGAAGGCATTTTGATAAGGTGTAATGAGATTGTTGTTAGGGACATATTTGATGTAATTAGTTAATCCTTTGACAAAACGCACTTTTCTTATAATTGGGTAGATCTAGGATGGACTTAGTACTTCAAGAAACAAGTGTTCAAGTTTAGTATTGAAGCTATGCAAGTTTGACCAAGAAACAAGTGAAGAAGTGATGTTCATTAAATCTCGACAGATGTCCCGACAAAAGCCTTTCTATTGAGGATTAATGTTGAAACTCGATAGAAGCTCAATAGGAGCTGTATCTATTGAGAATTACGAAATTAGAATTTCCAGATCTGATTTCACACACATCTATGAATATTTGTGTAGGGTTTCTTTTCTCACAACCCTAGACATATATAAGGATTATTTTAAGGATCATCTCAAGTGAAGCAAAGTGATAATACATGGATATTATGACTGGAGACAATTTGCCCTAGTTCATCATATTCTCTCTAGAAGCTACTGCATTTTTGTGTCAAAGGTTTTGTAACCAAGGAGCTTCTTGATCTTCATTGTTGGATGAACTGAAGAACTTTGCAGCCAACATCTTCTTCAAGTTGGTGTGTTAGTCACGTACTGAGATCCGTGCATCATTGGTTAGCTTCTTGTACACCAGTCTTGTGACTATTTTTACATACATTATGCTTATCTTTGATATATATATATATATATATATATATATATGATGATAATGATGATGATGATGATGATGATGTATGTCTTCTTTACCTATCTCTATATTTGTTATTTCTTTTCTCTCTTTATACACATGTTTCTTTATGTATGTAATTTTTATTTCTGTTTCACACTAAGATGCCTTTATGAGTTTTGTTTAAAGTGTTTTAGAAAGATAGGTTGTGAAAATCTATCATGCCATGAACTCTCTTCCTGCAAAGTTTTTCAAGAGTTTGTGTTAAGGTTAGATTTTTTTGTAATTCAACAAGTGATTATGAGTTTAGTGTTTTAAGACTTCTCTCATGATTCATTTGTTTGTTGTGGTTTTGTCACGGATTGCCAAAGAGGGAGATTGTTAGAGATATATGTTATGTAAATTGGCTAATCCTTTAAAAAAACACACTTTACTTGTAATTGGGTAGATCTAAGATGGGTTTAGTACTTCAAGAAACAAGTGTTCAAATCGAGTATTGAATCCATGCAAGTTTGACCAAGAAACAAGTGAAGAAGTGCTATTTATTAAAACTCAACAAATATCTCGACAGAAGCCTTTCTATCGAGGTTTAATGTTGAAGCTTGACAGAAGCTGAATCTGTCAAGAATTATGAAATTAGAATTTCCAGATTTCATTTCACGCACATCCATGAGTATTTGTGTAGGGTTTCTTTTCTCACAACCCTAGATATATATAAGGATTATTTTAAGGGTCATCACAAGTGATGCAATGTGATGCAAAGTGATTATATACGCATATTGTGACTGGAGATAATTTGCCCTAGTTCATCATATTCTCTCTAGAAGCTACTGCGTTTTTGCGCTAAGGGTTTTGTAACAAAGGAGCTTTTTTATCTTCATTATTGGATGAATTGAAGAACTTTGCAACCAACATCTTCCTTAAGTTTGTGTGTTAGTCATGTACTAGGATTCGTGCATCATTGGTTAGTCACGAACTGGGAGCCGTGCATTGAAAAGAGAGATTGTCGTTACATTACAAGTTCAATTAGATATTGGGGTAAGGGTTCAACTATAAGTTGGTATTAGGTACCGGTATTCCTTTTACTTGTAACTTCTTGTTTTGATAATAGTGGATTCTCGGAGTGGTAACCTTAAATTCACTCGATGGGGTTTTGCCTCGGTAGTTTTCCCTATTCATAAACAAATCACTTGTGTCAAATTTATTTTCTGCTGCATTTAACTTAGTTGGTAATTTTTTTATGCTGCCATGCTTAGTGCATGAAATTGAATCTAATTAATTCACTTGGCTAATTAATTAATTAATTTACCAAAATGGTAAATACATTTTTGGCCTATCAAGTGGTATCAAAGCGGGCACATTCTGATTATGTTTAATCTTTACTGTGTGATCCATTGACCCTTGGTTGTCATGGATAGATGACAATCTCTTTTTATACCTCCTTTATTTGATGGCACTAACTATGCATACTGGAAAGTACGCATGTGAGTTTTCTTACAATTTTTAGATAAGAAGGTATGGCAAGTTGTGGAGATTGGCAGGACTAAGCCAAAGGAAGCACCGGCTGATTAGGATGATGCAAAGATCAAAGCGGCAAACTTCAATAGCAAAGCATTGAATGTCATTTTCAGTACGGTTACGAATGAGGAGTTCAAGAAAATATCCTCGATTAAAACTGCAAAGTGAGCGTGGACCATCTTCCAGACAACTTATGAAGGGACTAAGGCTGTCAAGGAGTCAACGCTCCAAAGGCTCACTACTAGTTTTGAGGAGATAAAGATGAAGGAGGGTGAGTCTTTTGATGAATTCTATGCCAAGCTGAAGGACATAGTCAACTCAGCCTTCAATCTTAGGAAAACTATTCAAGAACCCAATGTTGTAAGAAATGTGCTAAGATCTCTACCTGAGAGATTTCATGCCAAGATCACTGTCATTGAAGAATCAAAGGATATTGACTCTATTCCTTTGACAAAGCTAGTTGGCAACTTGCAAACCTATGAATTGGGTTTAACAAGAATTGGGAAAGGAAACAAAAGTAAGAGCAGGACATTGAAGGCCAAAAGCAATGAGACAGATGAGTCTTCTGATGATGAAGATTCCAAGATGAAGTCCTACATGACTAGGCAGTTCAAGAAGTTCATGAAGAATGCCAATGTGAAAGGATTTGATACGGACCGTAAGCAATCCAATTCTTCTCAGTTCAAAAGCCAAGACAGAGGAAAGAAGGAGCTTAAGGATGGCAGTCAGTATACTATTCCCTTCGGACCAAAGTGCTTCAGATGTCAAGGTTTTGGACACATGAAACAAGAATGTCCAACATATCTCAAGACAATTAGGAATAGCAAGGCTCTTGCTGTTACCTTGAGTAACACCGAGCTTGAGATTAAGTCAGATGACAGTGATGACGAGAGAATCTTGAGTGCTTTCACTACTATAGTTGATCCTACTGAAGGGGTTACAGAAACAAAAGATGAAGAAGAGGACTTAGTGGTATCTAAGTTCGAGAAAATGGATGAACAAGACGACATCCATATAGCCTGTGCAAAATTGTACAAGGTTTCTGAGAAGTATGAGAAACTGTATAGGCTAGCCCCCAAGAAGCTGAGTGATGTAGAGCTAAATTGAGAGGAGCTCTTTACAAAGGTTGATGAAGCGAATCAAACTATTGGAGCTTTACGATTCGAGAACAACTTCCTTCCTGAAAGGAAAAAGAAGCTTGAAGCTGAACTGTTCTAGGTTAGAGCTCAATTGAAGAGGACTTCCAGTGCAAAGCTCAATGAGATGCTAAGCTTTTAGAAAGCTATTTTTGATAAAACCGGTTTGGGGTATGATTTCTCTTCTCTTAATATTGCCTCATCTAGTACAACTGTTTTTGTCTCACCTGCTAATAATATTAATTTTCTTTAGGCAGTTTTAAAAAGATTCGTCGGTTTATTTTCTTTAGGAAAAATGGTATAATTTTTAAAAGATCCCTTGAATTTGTTTGAGAAAAATATTTGGAGGAAAAAGCTTTATTTTGGAAAATATTTTTACAAAAAATAGGGGATTAGAAAAAGCTCTTTTGTTATTTAAAAAAAAAAAAAAAAAACTTTATGGGTTTTTATTTTTGAAAAGATTTGAACCAAAAATTCCCATGACTTTGAAGAAAAGGAAATATTCTTTTTGCAACTTTGCTCATTCAAAAGATTTCGTTCAACATATATTTTGAAAGAAGAAAATTCCAACGTGGTAAGAGAAAACATTTTTTGAAAGCCGTATTTTTTAAAAGAAAAAATACATCAATTACAGATTTTTTTTTTTTTTTTTAAAACCAAATATATTTTTGAAAAAAATTTCAAGGGAAAGAGAACATTTTTAAGAAAAAGAGTATAGAGAAGGATTTTTCTAGAAAATACTTTATTTTTGAAAACAACTATTGAAAAAGAGAAGAAAACTCTTTTTTTTTTTTTTTTTTTTTTTTTTTTTTTTTTTTTTTTTTTTTTTTTTTTTTTTTTTGTGGAAAAATCATTTTTTAGAAAAGCATATTAAAATAATTTTTTCTATCCAAGCAATTAATTTATGGCAATATTATTGATGAGAAAAAGTAAAGAGCAACAATAGTATAAGCGCTATAAATTTAAAAACAAGTAAATAAGTGCAAGAAAATAAAGTTGCTAGGAAATTTAAATGACAAGTAGATGGAAAGTGCTGAAATTTTAAATGATAATAAAAGTAAAGGGCTTGAATTTAAATGAAAATAAAAGTAAAGGTTCATTAAAAAGGTCTTTTTTTAGAGATTCCTCTTAAATAAACCTTAATCTATTTCAAGCCTTATGGGTGCTTTGTAAAAAAGAGATGGGAGTTCTAAGCCGTCAACCATTCTTAAAACAACATTCTCATATTGTGCTTTACTCTAGGTTTAAAACTCAATTAAAAGGGATAAATAGAAAATCTTTATGTACATATATGTGATGAGGAAATAATATATATAACAAGGGAAAGTAAAAGTGCAATATATAAAGGGGAGTGGGGATTAGCAAAAATTAAAAGGGATGACATTAAATTAAAGGGGAGAGGCAATAGCATTAAAATAAATGGGTAACATTATATGAGTAAGAACATAAAAGGTTCCTAGATGCCTAAGAGAAATGAGATTTCTTCCCCCTAAGGGTACTGCCCATATTAGGTCTAGAAGATGGTTCAATACCCATCTAGGAACAACAACAATATCATAATCAACAGTGAGTAATATAAACATAAAGGAAAGAGAGATAGATACACAATCACAACAATAGTGCTAGGAAAGTCAAGAGACAGTAAATAAATAGAACTTCATATATAAAAATGGATGATGTTTACATGAGATGAAGTAGAGTGAAATGAGATGGGTATGGTTATTAGGAAAACTATCTCATCCCTACATCTTACCTAGGGATGGCAATGGGGCAGGGTAGGGCCGAAAAATAGGGTCTTCGCTTCCGCCCTGCATGGTTTTGTCTTACCCCATCCCCGCCCTACCTGTCCTGTATGACGGGAAAAACTTTTTCCCCCCATCCCTGCCCCTTGGGGCCCCGCGAAGCCCTACCCCACCTTGTAAAACTCTACTTTTTGATAATTTTCCCTACAACTAGTACAATTTTTTTAATGAAACATATTTCATTAATAAAAATATACTTGAAATTGCAACCAAATTTATCCCATCAAATCAAATTAGTT
Organism: Quercus lobata; assembly: GCF_001633185.2. Taxonomy (NCBI): domain Eukaryota; kingdom Viridiplantae; phylum Streptophyta; class Magnoliopsida; order Fagales; family Fagaceae; genus Quercus; species Quercus lobata. The sequence continues at coordinate 39,363,176 of NC_044908.1, forward strand.
TTTAGCAAAAATTGAATAATATTATCTAAGTGTTTAAAAAAAAAAAAAAAAAATCTTCTCACAGTATAACACATAACAAAATAGAGGCAGAAAACTACATTGGGTAAAATAAATAAGCGAATATTATTATGTTTGTTTAAATAGTTGGGTTTTAGAGTATGAAAAATTTGCAATCATAACCCTAATCAACACAGGGCGTGGCAAGGCGGGGTTGGGGAGGAGCGGGGTGGGGTGGGTCTAAAAATTCTAAACCCATCCCTGCCTCGCCCTGTAGTGCGGGGCAAAAATCTCGCCCCATCCCTGCCTTACTACCTTTGCAGGGAGGGGAAAACCAGCGCGGGGCGAAGCGGGGAAGGGTCAAGTGGGGCGGGGCAAAGTTTTCATCCCTAATCTTACCCACAAAGATTACAAATAAAATGAGAGGTTGAATTTTTGTGGTGGTTTCCTAAAGAGAGGAGAGAAACTTTTTTTAGAATTTTCTAAGGTTTTAATTTTTTTTTTTAAATTTATTTATAGATTTTATCTAGTATTTTTCTCTTTAATTTTCCTATTTTTTCTCCCAAAAACTTCATATTTTTTTACAAAATAATGAGGGGTATTTATAGAGATAGCCTCCCATTTTTGCTACCTCATCAAACTATTTCGTCTTTTTCTCAATTTTTGGATTGATCTTCGTATAGTTGTTTGAAGGCCTTTCTGAACTCCATTTTCTTCAAACTTTATATCTCTAGAAATTTCTGGATGTCTAGTTTCCATAGGTCTTGACCTTGAAATATTTGGAGTTAGGGTCGTCAAGATATTGTGTTCGGAAAGGAGGTGACAAAGTGTAGGAAATTATGTGACGTTTTTCCTTAAAAAATTAAGTCCTTCTAATCTGTAGCAAATATCATTGAGTCCTTTTTATGAGAGGTGTTTGAAACCTCATACTTCAAGCTAATTCATCCAAATCACTCCAATTCTTCCCCAAACGATACAGTTTTTTTGCGCGAAGTTGGTCCAAACACAGCCTGTTTAACTTGAAAAAAGTGAAGTTTTTAATCAGGGTTTTGGTATTTTGTTGATATCTCATCTGTTTTAACTCCAATTTTGGCCCATGAACTATCATTTCGAAGGGAAAAATATGAATTACGAGATGGTCCAAATTCAACTCGATCAGACGATTGGATCAAAAAGTTAACTTTTTGACCATACTTAGTTAGGGTTTTGGTCTTAATTGCTATGAGAGGGATTTTGGAATATTGCAACCCTTGGATTCACTATTTGATCATGATGCATTTACTTGTTACCCTTTTTTGGCTTTGAAATTTGCAATTTGCAACTATTTTTTATTTTTTTTTTTTTATTATTTTTTTTTTTTTTTGTTTTGATTTTGGTATTTGTTTTGATGCATGAATCAAGGTCGAACAAAATGCAGTATCGACAGCAATGCCACCACCAACAATGATTGCCGCTCCTCTTTCCTTTCTTCTTTCTCTTTATTAATATTAATATTATTATTATTATATTTCTTTTGTTTTATCGATGGCAAAAAATCCTTCTCTCTTTCCTATTGTTTGTTTGGTTATTGGTTGATTTTGTTAGGGTTTGGAGATTTGGGTTTGAGTTTGAAAGGTGGGATTTTGTGATGGTGTTTGGTTTGATTTTGGATTGTGGCCACAGTGGCAGTGTTGGTTGGGTTATGGTCACGGTGGTTGTTAGGTTATTGTTTTTTGGTTGGGTTAATTTTGGGCTGGGGTTTATGGTGGTGGCTGGTGGGTGGGTATCCGTTTGATGGGTGAGACGAAGTGGGAGAGAGAAAGAAAAGAATAATAAATGTATAGTGTTTCAATGGAATGCAAGCTCAAACAACAATTTATAGTTTTTAAATATTAAAAACTGTGGCCCAAAAAAAAGTATGTTTGGTAGGAGTGTTTGATCAAGAGTGTTTGAGTCACATTTCTCAATTTAAGATATTTAAACACTATATTTTGAGAGCACATCCAAGCAAGTTTTTAGTTTTTGAGTAACATAGCTCAATGGCATTGTTGTAAATATTTTGAAAATCATGGGACCCACTGATAAGACAACACATACTTTTTCCTCTCTCCTGCAAGGCTTTTCTCTCTCTCTCTCTCTCTCTCTCTCATGAACCCACATTGCTAGCTGATCATCTTCTTCCTCTCCTATTTCTTTTAATGTTATTTTTGCTGCTTTGGCGTTTACTGCAGTGCTAGTCTTCTTCTTCCCAATCAAACAAAACCTATTTGAATTTAATCCCCACCAAAAAAACAAAACCCATAGAAACAATATGCCAAACCCAAAAAAAAAAGCCCATTTGAGTTAAACCCCATCGACAAAACACAAACCAAATCAAACGTTTAGAGCAAACAAAAGAAAGAAACTGCAAAAGAGAAGCAAAGATGCTGGGACCTAGGCTGAGAGGGATGAAGAGCACTGAGAGAGACGAAGAGAAGAGAATCCTAGGTTTTTTGTGAAGAGAGAAGAAAGAAAAAGTGAAACGGTAATAAGGAGAAATTTCTCTCTCAACAAATAAAATAGTACTAAGCGTACTGTTTATGTCAGATAATTACCCACTTAAAAAAAAATAACACTCATATCAACACATACAATTATAATTTTTCACATTTTAAAATATGTTGTCCACTACTAAACTGACCCGAAATGTTGGGTGAATTGTGACATAGTGAGTTAAAAATTTAAAATAAATAAAGTAGCTTTTTTGAGTGCTAAAATCTAAATTTTTTTAGGAGTGTTACATTTATAAGATTTTCATAACAAATTTTGAATGGAAGGACGTTACTGGTTCTAATTTGAACTTATTACTAAATTTTTTTTTTTTTTTTCACGTCAATGACAACCAATAACAACTTACAACTTATAATTTGTTGTAAAAATATTATGGTCATTTCTTAAATATTTATGCATCACTGAATAATTTTAGAAGTAATTAGAGTGTTTTTTTTTTTTTTTTTTAAGGGAGTAATTAGTTTAGACTTTATTCATTTATTTATTTATTTAGGAGCATTAGTTTACACTTTAGTATCCTACCAACTCAACTGAGTTCCATTCCTAATCATTTTCCGGATCTAAAAAAATGGACCAAATCCAGCACAAGTTCATAGACGTAGCACGAGGACTGAAGCTCCACTTAGCCGAGATCGGAAGTGGTCATAATCCAATCCAATCCAATCCATTATGTTTACACAATCTTCACTTCTTATATTTTTTCTTTTCTGCACACGTCAGATTGGTTTGATTCTTTTTTCTTTTTCAGGTCCTCATGTGGTCGTGTTTCTGCACGGGTTTCCCGAGATATGGTACACGTGGCGGCACCAGATGATGGCTGTAGCAAATGCCGGTTTCCGAGCGATCGCACCTGATTACAGAGGGTACGGCCTCTCTGACCCACCGCCAGAACCAGCAAAGGCTTCGTTTACTGATTTTCTAACTGACCTGCTTGGAATTCTTGATGCCCTCCAACTTCCCAAGGTATTGTTTTGTTTGTTGGAACAAGAATTTCCTTTTGCTAAACTTGTTTTTGATGAGCTTGATCTTACACATATTTAGCAATATCTTGACGGTACTGTTAAAATAAGTTTTCAAAATAATCAACATTTGAGAACCAACAAAGAAAGACATTCATTTGCTAGATCCAATAGTATTTCAAAAAGAGATTAAGGTTTTAATGATTTTTTGCAAAATAATTTATATATATATATATTTCTAAGAAAATATTTATACAATAATTAGAGCTTATTTAGATACCATTTATTTTGTTGAAATTAAAAAATTATAATTAAAATTATTGTAGATAAAAATAAAAACTAGTTGGAGTAGTAAAATGGACTCATAAATAGTGCCAAAAAATACTGTGAATAATAAAATAACTTTAATTTTTCATTTTAATCTAAACGCACACTTAATATTGAGAAATTTGAATTTGTAGTGTTTGTCAGTACGTACACAACTTATATTATAATTATATATGGCGAAATTATGAAATTGTGAAGAGTGCGGCATGACTTTTTTTATTCTATCCTTATGAAGAACCAAGTCATGTAATTGATTCCAGGTTGTTGGCACACCCATGTGTTTTATCAGCTAGAGGAGTAATCGTATTCTAATAAAATGAGCAAAAGAAGAAAGATTTGTGTTGCATTTTAAGTAGCTCACTCACAAACACATTTTAATTTTTATATGCACAGGTTTTTCTTATTGCAAAGGATTTTGGAGCTCGGCCTGCCTACTTATTTGCCAATTTGCACCCAGAGAGGGTCCTGGGAGTTGTAACAATGGGAGTGCCATATTTGCCCCCAGGTCCCACTACATTCCATAAGTACCTGCCTGAAGGCTTCTACATTTCAAGATGGCGGGTATAGATATAGTTTCTCTCTTAAGGTTCTGATGATACAATGCATTAATGCCATCCGCTGCTTGCAACTTATATGTTTATGAACTCTTTTCAGGAGCCTGGACGAGCAGAAGCTGATTTTGGGCGCTTCGATGCTAAAACGGTTGTAAGGAACATTTACATCCTCTTTTCCAAAAGTGAAATACCAATAGCTGCAGAAAACCAAGAGATCATGGATTTGGTTGATCCATCTACTTCTCTTCCCCCTTGGTTCACGGAGGACGATCTTGCAGCATATGGAGCTTTGTATGAAAAATCTGGATTCCTAACTGCGTTACAAGTTCCATATAGGTAATGAATTGATCCCAATTGTACGCTAGTGACCAAGAAGTATTACCCATTAAACCATGGCACCTTCCTAAACTATAAATCTATACGAGACTTTTGCTCCTCCACTATTGCTTTGTTTACTTGTACAATCATTCACACTGTATCCAATGAGTATGCCAGTGCTACTTATTGGTGTTAGAAATGCATCATTTTCCTCAAGCAAGGTAATTTATAGTTGTTCATCTGTTTCGCTTCCAAAGTGGATTAATTGTACTTTTTTTTTTTTGGGTGCGTAAACCACAGTAATTGGAAAAGTTGTTAATGGACTGTGGATTTGCTAATGATTTCTGTTGATATTATGCATTCTAGGTCATTTGGTGAGGACATCAACATGACAGATCCAAAAGTTAAACTTCCAGCACTTCTGATTATGGGTGGTAAGGATTATGTCCTCAAATTTCCAGGCATGGAGGACTACCTTAATAGTGGAAAGGTGAAAGAGTTCGTCCCAAATTTGGAGATCACTTTTTTGCCAGAAGGAACCCATTTTGTTCATGAGCAGTCACCTGATGAAGTGAATCAGCTAATCCTCTCATTCCTTGGCAAGCATGCTTGATCATAGACACTTTAATTACAGTTAGTTGTCATGAAGATTGTCTAAGCTTGGACGAGTTGTGAAATATTAAACACATGTATTGTATTGATATCAGAGTAATTTCAATAATCAAGCGTTTGTGTATTTATAGACAGATTAAAACTGTGTTTCGTCAGTGTTGCATGCGTTAATGTTTTAAATGCTATGAAATAGTGTACACATCCTCTGTTGCTTGAGCTCTTGTTGAAATCTATGATAAAGAAGAATGGTTAGTAAAGTAAGGTCTCTATTTTCTTTGCTTCTGGATTTATTGCCGTTACAATTTTTTTTTCTTCCTTACTCTCTTTTGAATCATTGTTTTCAATGTGCATACTCCTAAAACTAAAGATTCTAGGTGGAATAAATGACTCAAAAATCACATTTTTTCAACTTCAAATTCATCACTCCTAGATTTAGTAGCAACCCTTGCAAGGGTCTTACCAAAAGTTTAATGCAGGCGATACTGCTGCTGTAATAACAACGGCTCATTGACAAAATGGCAATTTGCTTTTGTTCCTTACTCTCTTTTGGATCATTATTTTCAACTTTCATATTCCTAAAACTAAAAGATTCTAAAATGACTCAATAAAATAAAATTCACATTTTCAACTTCAAATTCACCACTCATAGATGATAGATCAAGCAAGGTCTTACCAAAAAGTTTAATGAAGGTGATATTGTTGCCATATAACAATGATATAATTTGCTGTAATAACTTTTGTTTTTTTTAGAGTGTTTCAACTTATGACGTTCGCTTCTAATGATAGCTCTTTATCATCATACCAAGACACTAATCAGTGTTTAGTGTAGGCGGGGATTGAATCTCAGATCTTTTATTTAATTATAAGAGACTTTACCAATTGAGCTAACAGGAATTCACATTTGTCATAACAACTGCTGGTTGGCAAAACGTCCTAAATTGCCAATGGTTACATTGGAGGAGTTCTGAATTTCAACTTCACAATAAAAGCCTTGACATTAGTAACTAATAAGTACAGCCAGTACACCCAATAAGGAGAAAGGAAAAAAAAAAACTTCTCTTTATTTATTTTGAAATAAAGAATAATTTCATTATAAATTGTAAATGAATAAAATATCACCGTATTTAAAATTCTATTCTACAGTCTACACCTAATAATAAAAATGTTAAATGAAACGAATTCATTTTTAAATTTGCTAACCTAATAATAAAAATGTTAAACGAAACGAAGAATTCATTTTTAAATAAGCTAAGAGCTAAGATAAACTATCAATTAGTACAATAAAAAAATAAAATAAAAAACTCTCTCCCTTCTAAAAGAAAATATAATATAGGTGGTTAATGCTTACCACAAAAGAAAAAGAAAAGAAAAGAAAAAAGAAAAAAAAATATATATATATATATATTTATATATATATAAAAAGTTATTCTCTCCCTCCTAAATCTAATCCTATAATAATAATAGAAAAATAGAGAGATTCTTTTCCCACCTAAACCAGCCGTGATTGTTTCCTTTTGTTTTGTAATTATGTTGGGCCTTTTTTTATATCCTGGGCGGGATTGCTTCTGCCATACTATGGCCCAATGATTTTGGGGTTGGAAAGTCGAGACTGGCTCAATTGAAACTCACTTTAAACCAACTTATGCGCAAGCTAGGACTCCTAGCAAAGATCTTGGTCACATGCCCACAGCAAGGAATGCTGTCATAAAAACGTTATAGCAGGAGAAACATAATACAGTAAGATAGTTAAAATATTCTAACTAAAGTACCAAAGATAATGTTTAAACGATTTTGCAATAGGCTGGAAAATATGATAATATGAGTATGACAGGAATAAATAGGCAACAAGAAAAATAACATTAGCACTTAAGCAATTATGATAAAGGAAGGAAGGAGTCAGTTTGCTGAACCTGGCACCTTGGCAGATTCAAGTCCAAGAAGGGAACCAATTTCCAATGTAGGTAACCTCACAGGGAGATTCTACCATAGAAATTGCCTATTTTGGAAAATGGGCCTAAGTGGCTTAATCTCAAACTCTTGACTTGCTAGAGAATGAGCTATTGAGAGGGAGAGAAGTGAGTAGCTTATAGGTGCATGCTCTATCACTCCTCACAATCTTGTTTTCTCATTTCACTTTCTATGTTTCTTGTTGTTCCTCCTTATTGTTGTTCACTGTGCACAATTAAGGCTTTTTTATACTGTCTACCATGATAAGATTTACCTTTTTACCCCTCAAGTACTTTTGGCCTGTTATGGGTGTCTTTCTCAAACTACCCACTAGTCTGCTAGCTGCCTAGCCACCACCACTACCATGTGCTGGCTATGCCATATTCCATTCCCAGACAAAGAGTTTTGTTTTATTTTCTTACTTTCCGTGGCATTCCCATCCGGATAAGGGCTGGGTATTCTCTCTTACTAACTCCTATAGCATGCACCTAAAGATTCCATCTTATCTTTGCTTCTTTTGGGTGACATGTCATCCCAACAGGACATTTCCCCCAAAAAAGCTTGAGCAGGAACCCCAGAATAGGCTTCCCCCTTCTCACCACTACCAGACCACACCCTTTCTTACCTCTAACCCATGGCCCACTACCCCTATACTGGTTGGGTACAAGTTGGTGGTGCCTGAGTCTTATGCGTGCTTCACTCCCATGTGAGTCCATTGCTTGTCTGGTGTTCACGTGTTTACTATTGCTTGTGGGTTTGTCTAGCATTGCTATGTGTTCTGCTGCTTGTTTAACCTTTTGTGGCATGGGTGAGTCATTCATTCTCCGCATCTCATTTCTTCTTTAGGCTAGGTATTGCTTGGATGTGGGCCTTTGCTTCTTTCAATTCAACACCTATCTCTTTTCACCCTTGGTTTGTGGGTTGATTGGTACTCCTGCCATGCCACTGCGTTGTTCTTGCCATGATACCGTTTAGCTTTCATTTGCTGGGCTTCCTCTATGCCTGCCATTTATTATTCCTTCCCTCAGCTCACGTTACCCAGTATTTTTGCTGGATCAGTTCTCACATCATCTTAGGTTTCCTTGGCCCATTTTATTCCTTTAGGCATCCTTGGCCTATTTCATTCCATTGGGCATTCTCGGCCCATTTCATTCCTTGGGGCAACCTTGGCCCATCTTACTCTTTCCTACTTCTTACATTCCCATGGGTTTTTGCTAAAATCTTTCGAGCTTCCTCGACCCAATTACCATATCCTTTACTTTTGGGTTTATTGGCCTTTGAATCATCCCTATTTACTAATTCCTTTCTTTGGACTCCTCCGGCCCATATTTGCTTGCTGTTTATTTCTTATGATTCTCATGGGCTTACTACTTCTTTCTTTGGGGCTCCCTTGGGCCCATTTGTTTTCTTTGGAGCCCTTTTACTATTTTGTGGGCTTGTGTACCATTATTTCTATCATTCGGGCCTAATGGTTTTTTTTTTTTTTTTTACTTTACTAATTCTTCTTTCTTCACCCCTTTTATATTGTTGGACTTCTTATTGCCATTGGGCTTTTTCTTTTTGCCAAAATGGGCCCCAATATTCAGCCTCCTAAGCATATGAATCGCTCCTACGGTTCATATGCGAATAAAAAGTCTTTTTCATTTTTTTGTTTTGTTTTTGTTTTTGTTTTTGTTTTTTTTTTTTTTTTTTTTTTTTTTTTTTTTTTTTTTTTTTTTTTTTTTTTTTTTTTTTTTTTTCGAACAGTGGGTCGCTCCTTATTTTCTTTCTTGTTGTGAACAATATTGTCTCTTCGAATTTCCCAGTTTAGCAGTTATTCTGAAACACAGCTTCTATTTCATTAATACCATGCTTCTTTTGACGACTGACCCGTTGCATCCTTTCATGTTATCTTTATTGTCATTTATACTTAAACTTATTTCCTTCCCATCATTCATTTAGAATGTCTTTTCATTCTCTCTTTCTTCATTGTGTTTTCTTCACTAATCTATTCTACTCAACTATCCCATCATGACATTAGCAAAACGCAAGGGTTCTTCCCATTGTAAGGGGAAGGAGATTGCCGCCAACGATCTTGCCACCAAAATCGTGGGTGAAGATGCTCCCCTCTCCGAATTGGAATGCTCTAAGGAGGAGGAAGGGAGTCGCGACCCGGATAGTAAGTGCGCTCTCCTCATTGACTTGAGGTACAACACTCACGCCCATTTTTCGGTGGTACCCGGTGACTACTTGCCTCCATCGTCAAGTCACGTGTGGCTTTCCATTTGTTGCATTGACATGGAGGTGTCTCGGGCCCCTTTGGTTTCCTCGATCCCCGATCTTGTATGCCAAGGAACTTCGCTCCCTGTGCCCATTCTCTTCGAATTTGAGTCAGGTACCTCTTTGGGTTGGAAGGAATGGGTAGATGAAGAGTTGTCCAATACAGGTTTCATGACAGCGTTGTAGCAGGTTGGTGTGTTTAAGCCTATTGTTTCACCGCGTTGCTTGTCCAACTATAAGGACTTGTTCAATCGTCATCATTTGGTCTGCCGATGGTGCACTGCTACCCACACCTTCTTCCTTTCTTGCAGCAAGATCACTATGGCCTTGGAGGATATGGCGAATCAATTGTTGTTGCCCATTCTTGATGATGTGGACCCAAGTGACATGGAACTTTTTCTCGAGGAGGAGGCCCTGGAGGTTGAATAGAAGAAAGGGATGAGCGGCAAGCATTGGGTTGGGGCTTTCTCCAAGGCTTCAGATGTAGTCCGCCATGCAGCCTTTGTTGCATTCTAGCTCTGTAAGTTCATCTTTGGCTCTCACCATCATTATGTCGTAAAACCTTTTTATTTCCAATTAGCCAATGAGATTTTTGCCGGGGTGAGTCTACTATTGGCTCCTATGTTTCCAGGTAATCTGTATGTGCATTTAGATATTTTGTACACTGATGAGAAGCAGGAAGGCTCTTGCCACATAGTTACTACCTCTACCTACAGTACCATTTTGCAACATCTACTATGGAAGCGTTGTGCTAAACACTCGGCTAAGTGCAAGTCCGTTCGTTTTACCAAAGAGAAGTATCGTTCATGTTTGAAGGTTATTACTAATTTTTGTGATTGCTTTGTATTTGACTTTCCGTCGGCTTACCCCTGGGTTGGGTTGAAGCCGTTTGGGCTTCCTATTGTGGAGTTTTTTGATAAGGGAGTTGGCTTTTGTTGGAGAGCATACAAGAATTTGGGTACTAGCTTTACATGTGCTAATTTGGTTATGGGCCCCTTTACTAACACTACTAGGACCACCACCTCGTTGACTGCTTTTGGTGAAGGGGATTACATACTTGGTAGCCACTAATGCTGGGTGGCTGCCTTACCTTGCTAATGAGGGCATCCAATTTGTGCACTATTCTGCCAATAGAGTGATGAGGCAGTTTGGGTTGTATTAGGACATACCTGATGATTTCTTAGCCATTCTAGAGTCCACTACTTCTGTCCGACTATTCCTGCAGCCTAGTGCCTTTGAGTTTTGGGGCAGGCATTTCACTGTGGTCACTATTCAGGGTTCACAGAAAGAGGGTCTTTGCACAGCTGATATGCATTGGTGTTGGCAAGCTGTGATGCTTCATTTAAGAAGGAGTTGTTGGGCAACCGTGAGTTTTCTCTCATTCCTCCTGATGGTCTTCATGCCATCATTTCTGCCAACCTACAATTATTGCCTCCCACCAAGTCTATGGTGGTGTATGTTAGGAAGTAAAGCCAGTTTGCTAGGAAGCAGAGTCAGTCTGCTATATTTAGGAGAAGAAAGTGAAAGTGGTGAACCTTCCTACGCTTATGAAGAAGGGCTTAGTGTCTCAGTCCGCCAAGCCCAAGTCTACCAAGAGGGGTGATGATTCTTTTGAGATTTGTTCCGATATTATTCCCTATAAAAGTGGTCTTCCTCCTATTGGTAATGTAGTTCTTGAGGGTTCTCCTCCTCCTTCTATTCGCACCCGTTCCAGCAGGTGGCCTATTGCAGGCAAGCCTAAGCCTTCCACTCCATGACCATCTACAGATGCTCCTCCTTCTAACAGGACCTGCGGTAGCAAGAGAAAGACATCTCCACCACCTCCATCCACCATTATTGAGAGAAGAGTATGTTATCTCTAACCTTACTTCTTCTTTATTTATTTTTATTCATGGGGCCTTCCTATGGCCAACTCTACATGCATACTTATTTATTTCTTATTTTATTTTATTTTTTATATCACTTCTTGGCAATCTAACATAAGGAAGATACTTTTGCCACCTATCCTATCTTACTTGACGAGCTTGAGTTCCTTTTCATTATCATTCATCAATTTTTTTTTTTTTTTTTTTTTTTTGCTTATTTTACTTTTAAAATCTGCCTTTTTTTTTTTTTTTTTTTTTTTCTTCTTTTATGCTTTTAGGCTGACCTCGAGCCCCTTTCTATTTATCACCCCATGAGTGGGGAGATCTCTCCTGCCATGAGCACACCCATGGTGGGTTTCTTTGATGGGGCGGATATAATGGCTGGGGCCATGGCCTTTGCTTCTACTGTTGCACAAGGAGCTCCTGTCGAGGCCTTGATTCCTTCACCTAGACCTGGTCCTGTTGAGGAGAATGCCCAGACTGAAAGGGTTGGTGAGTCTATTCTTATTCTTGTCGAGACTCCTACTCCTCAAAAAGGAGTCACTCCTGCGGGTGCATCTTAGACTAGGAGTGCTTCTCCTGCTACTCCTATTGTCATCTCTGTTAGTGATCCCTTCATTGCCCTCTCTCAAGCCGTAAAGGATGGCTCCTCCTTGGTGGTCACTCCTTCATCTATTCCCAGTTTTGCCACCTATGGGCCTGATGCAAATTTGTCTTCTGATGAGGGATCCGATAAGGTCCTTGAGGATTCTAAGGACGAGCCTGTCACGAAGAAGAGAGTTTTTGATCAGTTCATTCCTCTTTTTCTTTTAGCTCCAATCCTTTATATATTTATTATGAATAGTTAGTAGTGTCATCAACTTTACTTCCATCAAAGGAAATTTAAGAATACTGTGCCATATGTTTAATGCAGTCAGTGGTGACTCCAGGAAATTTTTTCAGGGTGTTCCTCAATAAGCATAAATTACACAATCTAATAAAAAGAAAATTTTATATATTGACAACAACAACAATCAAAAAATACACAAATACATAGAATTTACAATTGCCTTTTACAAGTTTTCATATTTTGAAATCGTTGCATAATAGTCTCATTATCAATGCTACAAGCTACATCTTTTTCAATATACACAATTAAGCAATCATTCATCCATTGATCTCCCATTCAATTACGCAGTTCATTATTTACATATTTCATTGTTGAAAAACTTCTTTCTATTGTTGCAGTAGCAACTGGAAAGGTCAAAGCTAGCTTCACTAGCAAATAGACTAATGGATAAGTCTCGTGTTTTCTTGTGCTCACTAACTTTTCAGCAAGTTCACTAACTCCTTGAAGCTCTAAAAAGAAGTCATTGCTGCGCATATCAAAAATATAATTCTGCAGTTGAGAGTCAAGTGCCAAAATATCTGTCCCAAGAAAATCAGAGGGATATAACTTAGCTAGACGTATCAACTTTTCCTTATCGAAAGCCACAAATGAATTACTTGGATTCAAGCAAGCCATACAAAGTAGCAAATCGGTATTCGCCTCAGAAAAGCGGTTGTTAAGCTCTTGAAGTTGCATATATATGACTGTGTAGAATAGCTCAACACGATAATGATGTAAATTTATATTTTGTTGGGTGTTGCGTCGCGACCTCCCACTAACTACAAATATCGCTTCCATGTCCAAGATAGGAATATCATGTGAGGTACAAAATAAAGATACTTCAGCCAATAAAGATGCCCATCCATCATCTCTCATCACTTGCAACCGTTGCTTAGACACTTTAACAAGATCCATAGCATTTACTATATCTTGATTTTTTTTTTTTTTTTTTGGTAATGCTATTGACAACTCATTTGTAATCCCTAAAATATTTTTCATCAAGTGTAGAGCAAAGACAAATTCAAAAGAAAGAATTGACCTCATAATAGAACGAGCTTCAACTTTTTGGTCGGAGAGGCCATCTTCTTTAATAATCTCTAGTACATCAACAACAGCAGAGAACATCAAAATCAAGCTGAGAATAGTCCCATAATATGATCCCCAACGTGTATCACCAGGACGTTTAAGATTTGTCTCTTGATTCAAACCTTGCCCACTTCTACGAACACCATTATCTAAATCTTCTTTAATTTTGGCAAATTGTGTATCTCGAAGAGCATCTCGTCTCTTGCAAGAGCCTCCAACAACAATTACTAAATTACGAACCACATAAAAAAATTCAGCAATGTTAATGTGATTTTTAGCAACAGCAACAAGTGTCAATTGAAGTTGATGAGCAAAACAATGGACATAAAATGCTGACTTGTTCTCTTTCAAAATTAAAGTTTTGAGACCATTGATATCACCTTGCATATTACTAGCCCCGTCATAACCTTGCCCACGTAGGTTCGATAAACTCAAATTATATTTACAAAGTAAACATTCAATAGCATGTTTGAGTGACAAAGCGGTAGTACTTGCTACATGTACAATACCAAGGAATCGCTTTATAATAATTCCTTCTTTGTTCACATAACGAAGAACAAGGGTCATTTGTTCTTTCACTGAGATATCACGTGACTCATCAACTAATATTGAAAAGAACCCATTGTCAAGATCCTTGATGATGGCTTTGGATGTTTCACGTGCAATTGCATTCACAATGTCTTTTTGAATATCAGGGTGGGTAAGCTTGCAATTTTTCGGAGCTTTTTGCAACACTTCATTGATAGATTCATTGTGATCCCCCAAATATTGTACAAGCTCAAGGAAATTTCCTTTATCACTTGAACCTTGAGATTCATTGTAACCACGAAAAGCTAATCCCCGGCATAAAATGAATCTTATGCAATCAACTATGCCCAGGATCTGAAGGAAGATTTTCTAAGTTAAAGTCAACACAAATTCGCTTAGAAGATGAAGATGAATCTTGCGCAGGAGCTGAATCTTGGGTACATGGTTTTCTTATCAAATATTTGTCCATAATTCTAGCAAAAGAATAAACAATAAACTATAAGTTTATTTTAAATATTAATAAAATTATTAATTATTGTTGTTTAGTTGTTTCATTAATTTGTTTGTTTTTTATAAACTATAATTTGTTACATTATTGTTTCATTAATTATAAAATTATTAATTATTATTTAGCCTAACATAACTTAATTTATTTGTCTTTTATAATGTATTGGTTAATTATACTGCTTTAATTATTGTTGTTTAGTGCAACAATAAACTATATTACTTTAATTTGTTTGTCATTAATTATATTGCTTTAATTTGTTATATTGTTTAGTTCCTTGTGCACATTACACTAAAAGAGCCAAACATTATACACCCCATGTGCAGCATAATAAAAGCAGTGTAATGTGCAACACATTACACTACTTTAATTATTATTTACTACCCGACCCCATGTGCCCACTGCCCATCAGCCCATCTATCCCTACCCCACTCAACAGACAAGCACAAACCATCCCCCAATCAGAACTTGCCAATCAGAAAATTTCACAATCACAATACACATTACTAATCAATATCTCACCAACACCAACACCAACACACACTGAGTCATTGACCAACAGGCAACAGCAACGAATAAGATAAAGCTAAGATAAAGCCAAAAAACAGACAAAAAGCAAAATAAAGTTAAAGAGTAAAGATTGGTTCCAAAAAAAAAATAAAGAGAGTAAAGATTCGATAGCCAATCAGAGTCTTACAGTTCAAAAGAGAGAGAGAGAGAGTTACTGAGTTAGAGACTAGAATAAAAAGAGAGAGAGACATTAGACATTTTCATTTCATATTTTTCATTTCAGTGAGAGAGAGAGAGAGAGTGAGAGACTGAGAGAGAGTCAGAGAGAAAAAGGGAGAGAAATACCTTGAGGCTGAGCCGAGCACTGGAGTAGCTGAGACGGTAAGACCGATCTGCGATCTACGACGACGGGCAAGCGATGAGCGACGACGATGGGCGAGCGAGCGAGCGACCGGCGACGACAACGAGACGAGGACGACGAGCGACGGAGGTCACAGAGTGAGCTGCGCCTGCGAGCGACGTGACCGGGTTTGGTTTGCTCTGGGTCTGGGGTTTGGTTTGCTCTGTATTTGGTTTCTTTTTTTTTTTTTTTTGATAAACACCTCTGTATTGCAGTGTTGGGTAATGGGGTTTGGTTTGCTTTTGCTTTGTATAGAGTATAGACTGTATTAATCTCTGCCAACGACGTGACTGTGGTTTGATTTTTGATTTGCTTGGTACTTTTTTTTTTTTTTGGGTGAGAATCCATGGGTTTGCTACCTCCGTATTATGTTGGGCTTGCCAGGCTTGGCTTGCCGTGGGCAGTGTGCTTAGCTTTGTTACCATTTTTTTTTTTTTTTTTTTTTAGATTTTAGTTCAAAAAATGTTTTTTTGGATTTTTTTTTTTTTGGCTTGAAAGTAGAACAGATAATTTTTTTTTTTTTATATTTAATTTGAGGGTATTCCTATTTTTGTGATTGAGGGTGTTCCTAATTTTAGATTGAGGGTGTTCCTAATATGGATTAAATATATATATATATATATATATATTTTAATTTTTTTCAGGTCAGGGTGTTCCTGGGAACACCCTGACCTGTACGTGGCACCGCCACTGAATGGGGTGATTGATTTTATTTAAGTTTGTTTATTTCTCTATTTGGTTAACAAAGTTTGTTTTAATAATTAGAATAAAATTCAGTTTTGATATATATATTTATATATTTATTTATTTACTTGAAAATGTAGAAATTGTATTACTATAAAAAAGAAAGTAGGAACACCTTGACCTGTACGTGGCACCGCCACTGAATGGGGTGATTGATTTTATTTAAGTTTGTTTATTTCTCTATTTGGTTAACAAAGTTTGTTTTAATAATTAGAGTAAAATTCAGTTTTGATATATATATTTATATATTTATTTATTTACTTGAAAATGTAGAAATTGTATTACTATAAAAAAGAAAGTATGAAAAGTATAACATGGGAATAATCCAAGCCAACACAGTGGCTTAGGTTCCAGGAGAGAGAGAGAGAGAGAGAGAGAGAGAGAGAGAGAGAGAGAGAGAGAGAGAGAGAGAGAGAGAGAGAGTATTAAAAATTCAATCACTAAGCCCCAAAAGCCAACAGTGTTAAATTAAAATAACCACAGAAAGCCTATGATCCTATAATAATAGAAAAATAGAGAGATTCTTTTCCCACCAAGCTTACTGTTTCGTATTTCCTTTTGTTTTGTCTGTATGTTGATGAGGATACAAGTACGACAAATGAAGAAACGAAAGACAAAAGATGAGAACACAAATCACAAGACCTACATGCAGAATCTAATTAAAGGCTTACCAAGCTTACTGTTTCGTATTTCCTTTTGTTTTGTCTGTATGTTGATGAGGATACAAGTACGACAAATGAAGAAACGAAAGACAAAAGATGAGAACACAAATTACAAGACCTACATGCAGAATCTAATTAAAGGCTTAGATGATTACAAAGGAGAAGATGAGAAACCCAGTTGAGCTAAAAAGCCTCCGGTGACTAGACTCTCTCTCTCTCTCTGAAGCCTAATAATGGACCAAGTCCAGCACAAGTTCGTGGACGTAGGAGGACTAAAGCTTCATGTAGCTGAGATCGGAACTGGTCAGAAACCAACGTCAATCCAATCTAATTTATTTAAGAATCAAACACAAACGCCATTTGATCATTCACTCTTAAACTTTGAAAAGTTTTTCAGGTCCTAACGTGGTGTTGTTCCTGCATGGATTTCCGGAGATATGGTATTCATGGCGCCACCAGATGATAGCTTTAGCAAATGCTGGGTTTCGAGCCATCGCGCCCGATCACCGAGGATACGGACTATCCGACCCGCCGACCCAACCAGATAAGGCTTCCTTTGCTGACATTCTTACTGACCTCCTCAGTCTTCTCGATGCCCTTCAAATCGCTAAGGTATTAAAATATATTAAGTGTTAAGAAATTTGATATTTGCCACCAAACCTCGGTTATGCGTTTTTAAGGTCTTATTAGTTATGCTCCAAAAAAAAAGTTCTTATTAGTGATAAAATTTTGGAGATAGAAAAGTTTTAGTAATGTTATTTTCATAATTAAGAATTTGTGATGTGATGAAGCATAAATTGACATGCATGTTTGAAAATTCTTTATTATTCTCAGAATTGAATTTCAATATTATGGGTAAAGATTTTGGCTATATATAGTTAGTTAATAAGGTTCAAGGAAATTAAATGCCTTAAACGGTTAAGCTGTAACTCAGACTCAACATTGCTGCTTTGCCTTCTCTAGTCTATTGTTTCCATATATCTAAGACAATATAATGCCTAATTAATTAAAGCTTAATCTCCCCATTTTTCTCTTGGACTTATTGTATATGTCCATAGGTTTTTCTTGTTGCAAAGGACTTCGGAGTTTGGCCTGCCTACCTTCTGGCAGTTCTCCACCCAGAGAGGGTCTTAGGGATGGTAACAATAGGAGTACCTCTCAAGCCAAAACGCTCTACATTCCATCAATACCTACCGGAAGGATTCTACATTTCAAGATGGCGGGTATGGGTATACCTCTACTTTCCTCAATTAATGTTACCTGGCTCTGGCTTGCAATCTCATGTTTATGATCTCTTTTTAGGAACCCGGACGAGCAGAAGCTGATTTCGGACGCCTCGATGTTAAAACAGTTGTGAGGAACATTTACATCCTCTTCTCCAGAAGTGAAATACCAATGGCTGCTGAAAACCAGGAGATCATGGATTTAGTAGACTTATCTACTCCTCTTCCCCCTTGGTTCACAGAGGAGGATCTCGCAACATATGGAGCTTTGTATGAGAAATCTGGATTCCAGACTACATTGCAAGTACCATATAGGTAACGCCACTCATCATCAATCAATATTTTACACAGTAGTTGTTATATATGTAACCGCTGCACCTCGTATACTATTATAGGATTCTGCTTCTTTACTTTGTATATTGTCAATATTGATCGCAGGTCACTTCACACTTCTTGGTGTAGATCGAGATGTTACCATCATTTGTTTCAATTTTGTATAAAATATAATGGAGGTTTCATCTTTGTGGAGTTGTAACTAGTCTGAAATTGCAATTAGCAGTCTGCTTTACCTGATAAATAGGCAGTGGTAACTCGTAAGTAAGTAGACATTTGCTAAGGATTTTTGTTGGTGTTTTGCATTAATTTATAGGTCATCAGGTGACGACCCCAACATAACAGATCCAAAAGTTAAAGTACCAGTGCTTTTGATTATGGGTGGCAAAGATTACATCCTCAGATTTCAAGGGATTGAGGATTACATAAACAACGGAGAGATGAAAGAATTGGTCCCCGATTTGGAGATTAAATTTTTGCCTGAGGGAACCCACTTTGTTCAGGAGCAATCACCTGATGAGGTGAATCAGCTGATTCTCACCTTCCTTGCCAAGAATGTTTGATCATGGAAATCTCAACTACGGTTATTGGCATGTAGTTTGCCCAAAGTTTGGCCTGAGTTTTTATGTGTGTAAATTTCAAATCTGAAGGACGGTAGTGTAATAATAATCAAGCATTTCAAGTGTGATATAAAAAGCCTAAAACTCTGAGTTTCGTGTGGCGTGTAATGTATGTTTCTAAATGCTATGTCTGTGTACACATTTGCTATCACTCACTCTCTACTCGTCCCTAGATTTCATTGTCAATAATCTATTCAAATAGCAATTGTTTAAAATGTGTGTTTTTTTTTTTTTTTTTTGGGTTGGAAGCTAAAAACATCTTTAAAAAAATCTGTTTGAATTCTGGTTTTTTATTGTATTTTTAAAAATACTCTAGAAAACATTTTTCGGCTCTTTAGCTTGTATAAAATCACAATTTTTTTTCTATATTTATAGATATTAAATAACAACTTTAGTTCACCACTTTAAAATATTAATATAGAATAACTAAAATCAACCTAAGCAAAATCAAAAGACATTTATTGAAAATTACACTTATAAAATTAGAATCATTCTAATAATAATAATTGTGGAGGCCAATTAATTAGGAAGTACTGTTAAGACAGTGTTAACTGGGCCTATGGCCCGATCCGAGAACGTTAGACCATCTGAGGAGGTCCAGATAAGATTATAAGGATAACGAAATGAAGAGAGGAGTAGAGACAATATGAGATAGGTCCAACAAGCGTCTGAGGACAAAAGCCCTTGACAACATGTGTCCGAGGTCGATCTGAGTGTCATATCATCACAGACTTACTTCGGAGTTACATCATTACTAAGGGTTAGATGTCAGACAAGGGATAAGAAAGGAGAAGGACAACAAATATCTTCAAAAAACTGCTATCTCCGCATTAAATGACTCCCAACCAACTCTCTGACCGTATTAATATGGAAGTGACGCCTGAACAGTGATCAAGCAGCCTTACAGCTACTAGTTTATGGTTCTGGGAAGTGCTAGATGGGACAGGAATGAATTTTCCAAATCTAACCTACACGTGTGTGGTAGGGACGACACTAAGGTTGGAATATATAACATGGAAAGATGTACTAAAAAGAAAAAAGGAGAAAAAAATCAAAGATCAGGACTGTAACTCTTGTGCAATTTTATTATTCAACAAAACCATATGATACAAACTACTTGGGCTATTCCGAGGATAGATTTTCTAATCTGAATTGTGTCTTACAGTCTGAAACCACTAAATCTAATTCGTTTTTCTTCTGGGATAGATATAGTGCTTCCATCCACGCTCTACAAATTTATTGTTTGGGCCGCTTGGGTTTGAGCTCAATCCTGTTTTAGGACCAATCCAATTTCAGTCCTTACAATAATAATAATAATAATAATAATAGGTGAATCTAAGAGAAATTCAAATTAAAATTCCAAATTAAAGTTCCAATTTTGAGCCATGTGTCCTAAATTATTTATTCTTAAAGAGTTTTATTTCTTAATTTTAGAATCAAATGTGGGATCACATCATAAATATTCATCCAAGTGAGTTATTAAATACAAAAACCAAATAATCTAGAATAAATGAATCGTGTAAAAAAAAAGTGCTTTACAATTAAAAAAAAATAGACAACTTACATTTTATACCTAATAATATATGTACAAAATGTTTTAAAGAATTAACAAAATATAAAAATGATTATCAATAATATTTAAATTATATATAGAAATTATATTATACATCTTATTATATATCTTTAAATGTATCCATGCATATGTATGGGATTACAAGCTAGTTCAAATTAAAGTAAGAATGCTCCAACCAAAAAATAAAATAAATTAAAATTATCAACTATAATACCATGACCCACCAAATTCATTTATTCTAAGTAACACCCAACCGGTCCATTTGTCTTATTACACGTTCACATGAAAATTTACAAATACATGAAACCTCCCACCTCTATATAAATATATTTTGTCTCTATATAAATATATTTTTATACAAGTATACATAAAAAAATATAAAAATATAAAAATACAATATTATATATATTTAAATCGAGTCCTCATATTCATGAGTTTTGTCACAAACACATTAGAGCATTCACAACATTGATTCTAAAAAATTTAGCTTTTAGCACCTTAAAAAGTTATTTTATCTATTTTACCATCTCATTTTAAAATTTATCAAATGTCAAAAATTCTATTTTTTTTACCACTTCATCTAAAATAATATAAACAATTCATTAAAAATTTAAAAAAAATAATAAACAACAACAACCACCACCACAAAAATCTATGTCAATTAGCCACAGCCACCTCCACCATTAGCCATAGACACCACTTTGGCAGCCATAACCCATAAAAATAAAAAATTAAAAAAAAAAAAAAAAAAAAACCCCACAACTCATCACCACCAACCATAACAACCCACCACCGCAACCAAACCTACAGCTAAAATCAACCAAACCCATAGCTAAAATTAACCACCATCACCACCACCACAGCCCACAACCAAAATCAACCAACACCAATCCACGAAACCCACAACCAAAATCAACCACCACGAATCCACCCACACTTGAAATCATCCACCATTCACCACCCCAGCCACCAATCCACAAAACCCACACCCAAAATCAACCACCACCATCACTACAGCCACCAAACCCGCAAAATCCACACCCAAAATCAATTACCATCACTACTCTAGCCACCAATCCACAAAACCCACACCCAAAATCAACCACCACCACCACTACAACCACCAATCCACCAAAATCAATCACCACCACCATAGCCACCAATCTCACGAAACTCATAGCCAAAATCAACCACACCAACAAACCCACAACCACCAAACCTATAGAACACACACAAAAACAAAGAGCAAAGAGAATAAAGAAAAGAGACCAAGAGAAAGAGAAGCAAATTGGCGACGAAGTGGTGGTGAAGAGAAGAGGAAAAGATAAAGGTGTGAGGCGATGAGAGATGGAGATATAGAGTATAGAGAATATACTTCACAGGATTGAGAGGTGAGGAGAGCCATGGTAGTGGGAGAAAGAAATTAATAAAAAAATAATAATAATAATAGTAGCAACTTGCTATAGTGACCTCTGCTAGTAACAGGTTACTGTAGTAAGTTGCTAAAAAAATTTGAGTTTGGCACCACTG
Organism: Quercus lobata; assembly: GCF_001633185.2. Classification (NCBI taxonomy): domain Eukaryota; kingdom Viridiplantae; phylum Streptophyta; class Magnoliopsida; order Fagales; family Fagaceae; genus Quercus; species Quercus lobata. Next base: position 39,385,125 of record NC_044908.1, read on the forward strand.
ATAAAGGGCATTTTTTGGGCTAGCAAGTTGCATGTCTAGTCTTGAGGAGTGTGTTCATTCCTGTCAATACCGAGAGCCCTTGAGTCCGCTTTGGTTAAGGAAGGCATTAAGTTGGTTGATCACTATTTTAACACATTTGTTGGGAATGCTCTTATAATGTTTGTGCTTGGTTCATTTAATAATCATGTCTAAACTTAATGCTTAAACTTAACTTATTTTTTAAAGAAACGAACATAAACAAACATTTTCCCAAACTAAACTTGAGTTGTTCATAAAAAGTTTGATACATTTACAATTCACTCATTTTCATATACAGTTTGCTACAACTATCCTCTTTGTCAGACCATGATTGTTTATCGTTATCATATTCACTCACGATTTTTTCTTCAATCATAGGTTGGTTTGCCATAAGACTTGCCATTGGCCCATTGCCTGGTATAGTTGTGGGAAAGTAAGTGTTAAAAAAGAAATATTAGTACTACAACTTTTATTACAACTTGACACATAACGAGTTGTCCTGTAAGTGGTACATATATAGACTCATAATTTTTTTTCACCACACGTGGCGAGTTACAGCCAAAATTATGTAAAATATTATAGAATTGGCATTTATCGCTTAAAAGTGTGCCTTGTCTTGGTTGGTTCTTTATCAATCTCGGTAAGAGAAAGGATACTATTACGACAAAGGGAGAAACAAAAGGCAGAAGATGAGAACACAAATCACAAGACACAGAATCTTGTTCTTCGATGATTACAGAAGTAGAAGAAACGAAACCCGGTTGAGCTTAAAAGGCACTAGTTTGGTAGTGAGTACAATTAATGGACCAAGTCCAGCACAAGTTCGTGGACGTTGGAGGACTAAAGCTCCATGTAGCTGAGATCGGAACTGGCCAGAAAGAAACCAACGTTAATCTAATCTGATTCATTTAAAGAATCAAACCCATATGCGATTGCCATTTGATCATTCATTCGTAACTTTCACAGGTCCTAACGTGGTGTTGTTCCTACACGGTTTTCCGGAGATATGGTAATCGTGGCGCCACCAGATGATAGCTTTAGCAAAGACTGGGTTCCGTGCCATCGTACCCGATCATCGAGGCTACGGACTATCCGACCCACCGCCCCAACCCGACAAGGCTTCCTTTGCCGACATTCTCACTGACCTCCTCAATCTTCTAGATGCCCTCCAAATCGCTAAGGTTTTAAAAGCTATTAACTATATATGATACTATCTATGTTAAAGAAATTTTAATTCGAAAATTTTATTTTGTTATTAGCCAGCCACAGTCCAAGGGTTTTGGTTTTTAAGTTCCTAGTGAGTAGTGATATGAATTTGGAGACAGAAAAAGTTTTAAGTAATGCTGTATGAGTACTCTTTATTCTGTTACATTTTTCATAGGAATTTGTGGTGAGGCATAATTTTCATGATCAATTTGAACATTAAAATATAGAGAATATGCATGTTTGAGAATTCATTATTTTGTTAAAATTAGGCTGAAATACACTCCTAATGAGCATTTTTAGTGTCAGTTTCAAATAAGCGTTATTAGTTTCTAAAGTTTTAAAAATGAGCATTTTTTTTAATAACTTATTTTATATTAAAAATTACACATTCTTCCCAACGACCCAAACCGGTTTCTATGTGGTCTGCCCACCCAATTGAAACCCAAATTCATTATTGTTCAAGATGATTCATTCCCAAATCCTCAAGAACAAGAGAGAGAGAGAGAGAGAGGGTTTATTCACTCATAATTCAATGTGAGCAAAATTTTTGCCTCTAGTTAAGGCTCAAGGCAAAGCTAAACGTTGAGGAATCAAGGTTCCAAGCCTCAGGGTGGAGTTTTGAGGCTTGAAAATTATCCTCACTCAGGCCTCAGCACCCAACTTGGTTGGGGTTTTCGAACAAAAAGAGGCTTATTTTTGTCTCATAATAATAATAATAATAATAATAATAATAATATATATATTTTTTTAATCTTTAGATATATATATATATATATATTTTTTTTTAATCTTTAGATAGCATTGAGTGATTCGTTTAGTTTTAGGCTTACCATTTACGGTTGACATTATATACGTGTTCATTCTTAATGCTAGTTTTTCTTTGAGGACATGAATATTAGTTGTGATTTGGCTGTAAAGTTGTTTTTAACATTTAAGCTGATAGGCAAGAGGCTTGTGGTTTGTCTAGTTCCTTCTATGTGGAGAGTCTGGGTTTAGATCCCTCTTCCCCGACTTGCTGTAATCAATATATATGTTCTATAAATATATCAAATGTGAAGTTGAGGACTTATAAATTAGGGTCAATGAGATACCTCATTTCCAGCAAATCATCATTGTTGCCTTCTTTAATCTGTTGTTTCAAAAGGCAGAGCAATCGTTGGTGCATTTGGGTATTGTTGAAAAAAAAAGTTTTGCTTTCTGTCTTAGTTTTTGTGGAAATAATCTAGCTTTTAGCTTTTTTGAAGTAAACTAGCCTCTAGCTTTTTGTAACATATTTAATATAAAAGTTACCAAAAATTATATCTTTTAATAAACACTATTCAAACAAGCTACTAGAAATAAGCAAAAGCCAAACAGACCTAAGCAAAAGACAATGCCTAGTTAAAGATTTTGTTATGTGTAAACTCTCCCTTTCTCTTGCTCTTGTTATGTGCATAGGTTTTTCTTGTTGCAAAGGATTTTGGAGCTTGGCCTGCCTACCTATTTGCCGTTCTCCACCCAGAGAGGGTCTTAGGGGTTGTAACAATAGGATCGCCTTACATGCCAAAACGCTCTACATTCCTAAAATACCTACCAGAAGGTGTCTACATTTCAAGATGGAGGGTATATCTATACTTTCCCCAATTAACATTCGGCTATTATTTCACCAACGTTGCCTGCTTGCAATCCTATGTTATGACCTTTTTTTAGGAACCTGGGCAGGCAGAAGCTGATTTCAGACACCTAGATGCTAAAACAATAGTTAGGAACATTTACATCCTCTCCTCCAGAAGTGAAATACCAAAGGCTGCGGAAAACCAGGAGATCATGGATTTAGTAGACTCATCTACTCCTCTTCCCCCTTGGTTCACAGAGGAAGATCTTGCAACATATGGAGCTTTGTACGAGAAATCTGGATTCCAAACTGCATTGCAAGTTCCATATAGGTAATTGCACTCATCATATTTTACACAACAGTGACCAAATGTTATTGTGTAACTAGCGCACCTCCTATACTATTACAGGGTTCTGCTTCTCTGCTATTACTTTGTATATTGTCAATATTTATTTATTAACCTGTCACAGGTCACTTCTGCACTTCTTGGTGTAGAAATGCTACCATCATTTGTTTAAACTCGAATAAAATGGAGTTGGCATATTTGTGGATTGATGTGGTCCGTGTAACTGATTGCAACAGACCTGAAATTGCAATTGGCTGTTGCATTACCTGCTAAATAGGCAGAATTGTAACTCATATAAGTGGATACGTGCTAATGATTTTTGTTGTGGTTTTGCATCTATAGGTCCTTAGGTGAAGACTTCAACACAACAGATCCAATAGTTAAAGTACCAGTGCTTCTGATTAGGGGTGGCAAGGATTACTCCTGCAAATTTCCAGGGATGGTGGATTACATAAATAGTGGAATGAAAGAATTTATCCCCGATTTGGAGATCGAATTTTTGTTGGAGGGAACCCACTTTGTTCAGGAGCAATTACCTGATGAGGTGAATAAGCTGATTCTCACCTTCCTTGCCAAGAATGTCTGATGATGGAAACCTCAACTACGGTTATTGTCATGTAGTGTACCCGAAGTTCGACTTGAGGTTTTATGTGTGTACTTCTAAAATCTGAAAGACGGTGGTGTAATATCAAAAACCAAGCATTTGAAGTGTGCCATAGAAATGCTAAAACTCTGTTTAATGTCGCATGTAATTTATGTTTCTAACTTTAATAAGATGGTGTACACATTCCTATCACTCTTCTTGTCCTTAAAATAGTCTATTGAAATAGTAAAGCTCCATTTGTTTCGGCGTACAATACTTTTTGTTGGAAACTGAAGAACATTTGTGCCATAAATAACAATTTTAATTCACAATCATTTAATTACAAAATCAAACTTATAAGCACAATCATTTAATCTCATATTCGAGGTTTTGAAGGAATTATGCTCATTTAAAATTTTAAATGTTGTTTTGGTCATTTGCAAGTGTGGGAAGATTTTAATAGTTCTGGTCGTTTAGAAGGTATTTTTTATTTTTTTATTTTTTTTATTGGTCATTCATTTTAATAGACTAGATAATGTCCCGCACAATGCAGGAATGCTTTGTAATTTTATTTGAAAATAATTTTTATTTTTTTAAGACCCATATATAATAATCATTTTGTTATATAATATTTATGATGTTTCCTATAATATAGTTGAATGCTTTGAAACTTAATTTTCTTAATTCATATATTATAATTTTTCCTTATCCTAAATGTAGTTTTCGACTATATATATATATATAAAAGATTGGATATATATAAGATTGGTAGTTATTAGAAATTTCTAGGTGTCTATAAAATATTATAAATTTAATATTTAAAATAATAAAATAACATCTAGATAAAAGGTAGACTTTATTTCTAGTACCGAACACTTCCTCAACCACTTCATTCTCACCGCCAAATCCCAAGACCCCAACCTCAAACACTTTGTTCATAATCTAAATGAAACAAAATTATTTGGGTACCAACATAAAGAGAACGTAATCAAACAAAGAAAAATTGGCTAAATATACTTGCATTTATCAATATTTAATTACCTCTAATAGGACCTTTATATCATTTTAAAAAAAAAAAAAAACAAAAACAAAGAGAATGTTAAAATTCAAGGAAAGTATAAGCTAAAATTGGAAAGACTGATCTTGTATTATTAATTTTACACATGATTTTTGTCTTTATATAGAGATGTAGAGCACACTTATTAACTTACAATTGTATATCAAAAGCGTAACAACAAATTAAATAATTTGAAACTAATCATAACAAACTGCAACAACAAATTCCTTGTCAAAGAAAGGATCGTATGACAGAACTTCATGCTCTCCCACGTGAGGTTTCTGCTTTTATAATATATTGATTGATTTATCATTTTGATGTTTTTAGGGGTTATTTGATCATATTTGATGTTTTGAAGCTATTTTGGTCATTTGTAGGTTTTGGAATATTTTAATAGTTTTGGAAGTTTAGAGGGTATTTTTATCATTTTTGAGACTTTATCATTCATTTTCATTTTAAAATTTTGAGTATATTTTGATCATTTCAAAGGTTTTAAGGGTATTTGGGTCATTTTGGAGATATGGGGGGCATTTCTATATTTTGAAGGTTTTTAGAGGATATTTTGGTCATTTTAATTGTTTTAGGAATACTGTGGTTCTTTTGGAGGTTTTGATAGTATTTTGGTCATTCTAGATATTTTAGGAGTATTTTTTTTATATAATTTTTTATGTTTTTGTTGTATTTTGGTCAAGGCTTATTCCAATACCACACTAAAATAACGGTAGCATTCAACGTCCTTCTCGAATAAAGGTGGGTCTCACGCTTGTGGTGTACACCTTCATGTGAGAGAGACATTATATAGAACAATTTTACAAAATAATAAATCCTGAAGAGGGTTCTTTCTTGGTCCATGGAAAATTATTTATGCTTGACCAAGTTTTTCTACCATCCCAAATACCACAAAGGACAAATATTTTACAGAGACATGTTTTATTTTGAAATAAATGAGGCAAGAGATTTTTATGTTTGTGTAATTACAAAGGCAAAGGTTCCCTTTGAAAGTCTCTAAAGTAGCCTCTCCAACTTTTAAAGAATTGGAAGAGAAATAGTTTCCAAGAAAATGTTTTATTCCAAAATAAATGAGGCATGGGATTTTTATGTTTGTGTAATTACAAAAGTGAAGGTTCACTTTGAAAATCTCTAAAGTAGGCTATCCTAAAAGAATTAGAGTTTCAATTTGACCAAGTTTTTTTTTTTTTTTTTTTTTTTTTTTTTTTTTTTTTTTGCCACCCTAAACACCAAAACTCAAAAATGAGGAAAGCATTTTCCCAAAAAAAAAAAATTGCCAAAATAAATGGAGCCTGGTGTGTGTGTGTGCGTAAGAGAGAGAGAGAAATTCTGAACTTGATCATAATGTCTTTTTCCACCTGAGTCAAAGACCAAAACAGTCCCTAAACTCTAAAAATAAATTATAGGCATTAGCAGAACTTTACTCCATGTTTAGTTTGAGGAAGTAAGAGAGAAAGGAAAGCAAATACTTTGATAGGCTGAGATGAATTGGGGTAGAGGAATGGAAAAGTGTAGGGTTTATTTTCATCAATGGCCTACCAATTTCTGACCTCCCAATTTGGGCAAAAAGTATCTTATTATATATTGTCTTATGAGACTTTTTTCTAACAATATGTCTTGACACAAAATATGAGTTTTACATGTTGTAAGAAAGTGTTCTCATGACACCAACTTAGGCGAAAATGGGTAACTAACCCTAATTTTCCAACTATATAGTTAGTAGGTCCAATTCAGAAACAATATCATTTACTAACATCTCAAGTCTCAAAGACTCGATTTTGGGCCTATAAATCGAGTCTTTAAGGCTCGGTTTTTTGGGTCTGATGTGGCAAAATTCCACGTGGAGTACACCTGGAACTCGAGTCTCAAAGACTCAAGTTATGTGACGTGGCCACCTGGGTCTGACATGGTTGGTCCACGTGGAAAAATTAGAAACCGAGTCTCTAAGACTCGATTTCAATTTGGGTTTTTTCAAAATTAACACCTCTCACACAGAACGGACACTCTCCACTCTCACTCACCCTCTCTCTCTAACACAACAGACACTCACTCTCACGCTCTCACTCACCCTCTCACTCTCACATTGAACCTCAGCCTCTCTTACTCACTCACCCTCTCCACTCTCACTCACTCTCTCTCTAACACAGCAGACACTCACTCTCACGCTCTCACTCACCCTTTCACTCTCACACTGAACCTCAGCCTCTCTCACTCACTCACCCTCTCCACTCTTACTCACTCACCCTCTTCTCTCACTCACTGCTCTCTCACTCAGTCTCCACTCTCTATCTCCACTATTTCAGATTCATCGCCTTCGCCAAAAGATTCGATAAAGCCACAGCAACGTGTACAGAGCTTTGAGTTCCTTCAGTGTCTATGTGGTCTCTCAAAACTAAAAAAAAAAGGTGAGTCGCTTTGTACAAAGTTCACTGTTTGGTTGCTGAGAAACAGTGGGAAAAATCAAAGAACTTTGGTTTCACCCACCGTGGGTTTTCTATTTTGGTTTCTTTATTGAATTTCTAATAGAACTATTAAAAAAGATCGAAGCTTTATTGTTTTTTGAGATTGAATTGGTTTGTGGGTTTGATTTTTTTTTTTTTTTTTTTTTTTTTTTTTTTGGTTTTGTTTTGCGCTTTGTTCTGTTCATGGGTTGATATCAGGAAAATTTCAAATTTCTATCTTGAACTATGCATTCTTCTGCAGTGATGATGCTAGTTTTTGTTAACTGGGTCTTTGCTAAATTAAATATATATATATATATATATATATATTATCAGGAAACAAATATAAATATTTAATACAAACAAATATTTTATCAGGAAATGTCATGACAAATTCAATGCAAGCAACACTTTCTAAAGCAATTATATACACTAAACAACCAACTAGAGAGTAAGGAGACCCTTACCTGACATGAGGATGTGCAAATGTACTGCTGAGATTGTATGAGAGTGAGAGGGGGAGTGAGAGAGGGAGACTACAATGAATGTTGGGCTTGTATGAGAGTTAAGAGAGGAGCAATGTTTTGCTGCTGAATGTGTATGAGAGTTTATGAGAGTTCTGTGAGAGTTGTATGAGAGTTGTTGAGAGAGGAATCAGTCAAATATTCTCTAAATCCCAAGAGACTGGACCAGACAAAACAAGATGGGACATGACCAAACTTGATGGGAAACAGACATGACCAGCCCACATGGAGTTTCTGACCACATTTAAAAATCAAGTTTCTGAGACTCCGTTTCACTTTTAGTAAACTGAGTCTCAAAGACTCGAGTTTTAAGGGCATCTACGTGGCATCCACATCCACGTGGCGTCTACGTGGAATTTTGCCAACTCAGATTGTAAAAACCGAGCCTCAAAGACTCAATTTACAGGCCCAAAATCGTGTCTTTGAGACTCGAGATGTCAATAAATTAATTACTTTCGGAATCGGACCTACTAACTATATATTTGGAAAATTAGGGTTAGTTACCCATTTTCACCCACCAACTTATAAGATACCTTCTTTAATTTAGGAAGGAAGAAAAGAAAAAGTCCTTTATGAATGGGGTCCATCATAACTCAATTTTCTTTTCTTTTCTTTTCCTTTCTCTTCCCATTAACCAAACACTTGAAATGAAAATTTCTTTTTCTTCCCTTTCCATTCTCTTCCCTCCCCTTTCTTTTCTCTCCCCCTTGTGTTTTTCCAAGCACATTTACGGAATTGGTAATCTGTTGTAGAACTGGTGTTAAGATGAGAATGAATTTGACACTTGTGAATGTAATTTTCCACCTAAAATATAAAGACCTCCCTAAATCGTCTGGACTGGATTACATGATCTTGTCGTAGGGTTGACCCTTTTTTCCTAAGTGGTCAGGTTGGTTAACACATGAAGATCATTGTCCTCACTAATATATTTGGATCGGGTTGTTCCATACGTTTTCCATGTTCATAACTTAAGGCCCAAGCATAGATAGCCATACAAGTAAGTGCATCAAGATTTTACTAGCAAAACAGATTTGTGGCCCAGTTCTTGAGGTGCAATCAGCCGAACAGACTTGAATGATAGAAGTTTTTTTTATCCTGATTAAAAATTGAAGGAATCCAAAGCAAAAGGCCTCCTAACCCAGTGTCGTGAGAAGAAAACACGCTCTAATTCAGAAATTTAGCTTATGAGAAGGTTTTATGAGAGGTCTCGGGACATGTAGGACTCACCTGTGAGAGAGTGGGGTCTCATGAGATACATGAGGCAAAAGACAGAATTGCCAACAATGAATATGAAGAAAGAAAAAAAAATTACAACACAAATTACGTGTACACTGGACAAAGAAAACACTTTCATTCTACTATCATTTTTTCGTATACAAGCATCTCAGCCTGCACAAAATGGTGCAAAGAGAGCTAAAAAAAAAAAAAAGAATACACTAGTAAAGAAAGAAAACAAGGGACCCCAAATATGAAGAGAAGAAGAAAAGGCTCAATCAGACTATAACACAGGCTTGTCGTCAGTTTGATGTAGTTTGCAGCAGCAGGGAATCGTGTCATAACAAGCAGTTGTCTTCCAGGAAGTGAGAACACTGCTGCCTGATATGTAAGAAATGCTGACGCTGTACAAAATCTCTCGAGCTCTCATGGCACTCTACAAGATTCAATTACTTCGCTCACAGCTTTATGAGTTTCCGGAGAAATCATGTTTAAAGTCAAATGAAATGCCTGTTGCAAGAGGGAAAAAAAATCATATTTATTCATAAATATAATACTGAAATAAAAAGAAGGGGATCTCAAGGTTTCAACTGCTCCATCATCGACCACTGGGGATACACAATCCCTGTTTTGTTGGTCACTTCCACCATTTTAAATGGTTAGAGTAGCAGAACACTAAAATTATTTGACAATTGAAAACAATTCACAGATCCAATTATGACTTGAGCTTCTCGCCCATGAGGTGGTATCTCATAAGACCAGCCTCTCACAGTTGTGGATCCCGCATATGAGAGCGAGGTCTCATAGGACCGTCCCATTAGATACTTTTTGCTCACCCACACCATGCTAGAATGAAGGGGATGCCGTGGGCAATTCGTCCAAAAAGCAGGGAAACTAAATAAGTTAGCTGCTCTACTCTAGGGACTGGCACACCCACGTAACAATGATATGCATCCTTCAATAATTCACAACCTGACCATTGGACAGGCTACAGCCCTTTGAAAGTAAACCAAAACGTGGCCTCTTAATGGGATAAGCTTAAACACCAAGACAGTCCTGATTAATTTATTTCTAATACACCAGATTTCACAATTGGGTAAGTTTCAAGCCCCATCTACTGTATGAATTAAAAAGTTACAAGTCAAAAAGAAATACATACCACAAATCTGTCCAACACAGGTACAAGAATTGCCAGGTTGTGTTTTGGGAGACAGCCAGCAATAGCTTCACGAATGCTCTTACTGTAAACAGCCAAAAAAACAACTCCCTGATAAAATCTGACGTGAAATTTTACAAACAAAAAAGAAAATCTAGAAATTGCAACCAGACCTTTCAGTTGAAAGAAACGCTAGAAGAAGGGCTGAATAAGCTTCCACAATCATCTTCTCAGCTTCTCTCTCTCCTTGTAATACAGCCGTCTCATCATTCTGTGACACAATGCAGATTTAGATGTCAACAACAAGCAGATTCCTTCTGCCTACCCATAATGTAAACAACTTTGTTTTTAGTCTTTATTTTTCCCTTTCTTGTTTTTACTTTCTCCACTATTCTACTCCTTTATGGTAGGTATCAGCTAAAGTAAATTTGAACAGTTGGTGACTCGGTGACTCACCCATGTTAAATTTTTTCCTTCATCAGCTCCCTCGCCTGCTCCTTGGTTGGCCAAAAAGATAGAGCAAAGTAGTGGAATCACATCCCTCTGACTCTCCTCTTCTAACCCTTCAAAGTTAGGCAATGGAACTCTGGCTGCTGCAAGTCGTGATCTGCAGAAAAGCTAATTGTAAGTACATGAAAATTCCTTTCCAAGTTTCCATGCTCCAGTAACTATAATATTAAAGGCATCATAACAACTTGCAAGATCAAAACAACAAGACAAGTTCTCATTGAAGACTGGCATCATTTGACTAGGAGCTGAAGAAAATTATGTGTTTCAAATGATGCCTTCTATGAAACTTATGATCTGTTTGGATTGAGGGGGAGGGAGGGGGAGTAGAGTAGAATTGACCCAAAATTAGCTTATTTTCAACCAACTCTACTCTACTCTCCTCCACTCCCCCTCCCTCCCCTCTCAATCCAAAAGGGCCCTTAATGTATTTAGAAATCCACCCAATGAGGACTTGTCCACTTTACCCAACCCATCAATGTACTCACAAATAGAGAATGCTAAAAACCCATCTGAAGACTATATTCTTTCTACCTCTCCCTTAAAACCTAATTTAACAATCAACTGCTTCAATTAACGTGGTTGTGTGTAGTAATTTATTATACTGTATGAGAATGATAGAATGAAGAAAAATATACAAAATTAGAAAAGGCACCAGCAATTAACACAATTTTCAATGGCCAAAACATATAAATTGAACAGCAATAGGGAGAGAGGGGGACAATTGCATAGTTGAAACAGTCAAAAATCAATCATTAAAGCACTGGGTCACCAACATCTCCCAGAGCAATATAAAAATGCGGGCAGCAAAGTAAATAAGAAGTAAAATAAACCTGTTATGACCATCTTTCTCTACCAAGTTCACTAGCAGGCCCAAAATCGCAACAAGAAAGTCCAGCTCTTGATCAGTGAGATGTCTATCATTCTGGTTGTCAAGATCAGTGCTTGAACTGTTCTCTTTTATCAAAATGGGGGGAGATGAGGACGAACTATATGAAGGAAAGTGCCCAGCAATTAAAGAACACATGGTCTCCAGTCCGCCACAGGCAGCAATTTGACAACAACCAACAGGGTTGTCATTTGTTAAGTTCATTAGAACCTGAAAATAAGGACCACCAATATTATAATTTATATACATTAAAATACTGTATTTTCAGTCCTAATACAAAGCAAATAAATCAATTTTATTCAAATTTAGATGAAACAATCACCTCCATAACTACACAAGAAAATCAATCAGCTGATGCATATTAGATAGACTAAAAGTTAAACAGGGGAAGAAAGTTCAGTTATTAGGGCCACATTGACAGTAACAGTAACCAGGAAATCTGGTTGATCACAAATACAGATGCCCTAACAATAACATCGCCTGATAGGTAGCATCAAGATAGAGTTGATGGGTCTAATATAGGACATTGATAATGACACATAGTATAACCATCACCCTCCGTCCAATATCATAGAAGTAAGCATTGAGAATCACAAAAGTCCAAAAACAAAACGTTTAGGCTGGGTTTGGATTTGGCTGAAACCCATGTTTTCAGTTCTGCGTTTTAACTTTTTTTTTTTTTTTTCTTTTTCCCTGCAGGCATTACTTTTAGGGGACAGTAGCACTGTTGAACACTGTTTATCACTGTTCATAGATTAAAAAAATATTAAAAATGGGTCCAACGGTATTATTCACACATTTAAAAATTATTTTTGCTATAGTGTTTTCAATTTTCAGTTTCAGCAACAATAAGTTCAATCCAAACAGACCCTTAAAGTTCAAATATTAGTTCAGTATTCACCTTAACAGCAGTAAGAAGGCAGTCAGCTAGAAGACTGGAACCCTCTTCATCAGCAGCAACTGGACAGGAAAGTTCCTGGGAAAACTTGTTTTCACCATTACTTGATTCTTGTTGGCTCATTAACCGCTGAGATTGACACCCATCTTCAAGTTCTCTGTATGGTACCCTACTTTTCCGAGTTTGAGATGTTTTTTGCTTCCCAGATAATAAGTCCCACTTAGAGGGCTCAAAATCATCTTCATCAAAAGCAAAAGGATCCCGGTTCTCTAAAATTTCGAGCTTGGCATCTTCTGTATCGTTTGGTCTCTTACCACACCCAAAGTTCTTGCTGGAGCCATTATCAGTTACAAATATGCCACTACTTGAACGCTTTGATGTTCCATTGCATGAGCCAGACATAGAAGAAGTGACTCTCATCTTTAACGAACAAGTATCATTCATGGAAGTGCTGGTAGTCTCAGAACCGGATATAGAATAATCAAACTGAGTAGTTGGCAACAATGGGCTGTTCCCAGATATATTGAAGCTCTTCTGAGAGGAGGTCCTCCCTGTGCTACACCACTTTCTAGAGGAATTGATGGAAAAAGTCTCACTGCTGTCCACTGCAAATTTGAGAAAAACATTCAGTTTAAACTTTAAAATCTAGAGTCAACATAGATTTGTCATACTAAGGATTACGGAGCAGTAACTGACAAGTAGCTGGTGGCTGGCAGCAGTGAATTTAATTTTACTGCACACTTTTTTTTTTCTTAAAAATAGGATATTATTCTGTAAAGGTAACAAGAAAGACTTTTTCCCAGGACAAAAAGATTGTTGTTTTTATAAAAATAATATGAGAGATGATGCAATAGATGTGTGATGGTCCCTGTATAATGATTTGAATCACCCACATCAATCATTATTTTTATCAATAACACAGTATCCTTCTGCTTCAAAGTTCAAACTCCATCAGGCATGATATCAGCACTTAAAATTAGTAGAGTAATCTAGATGGCAGATCTTATGAACAGGGCAAGACCCTGTGGATTAGAACAGCCTTTCATATCCATGGCTAACTTGGCTACAAAATCAAAAGCCAGTTGAAACATAAATGTGTCTCTAATTTTTCATATTTTCATGTTTATAATTTCCGGAAGATGTTAAAAAAACCACTTGCAACTTTACAAGATTGGCAAATTATGAAGAGAAGATATATATAACTGCTCTTTTGTGAAATGGGATCAAGATCCTGAAACACACACGGGGAGTGGGGGAAGAGAGAGAGAGAATAGCTAGCAACTAAGTACCTTTGAAGTCTTCAATTAAAGCCAATTCAGAAGCATGACAAGTCCCATCAGAGAGATTACAAGACTTTTCATCATTGGAGATGGCAGGAGAACTTCTAAGTAGATAAAGACCTAGAAATCAAAGCCATCAATCATCAAACAGAACGGATCAAAGAATATTTAGAAGTGTTATTTATAACAAAGAAAGTGGACCAAAGCAGTAGTAACAGTGGCAGTGCTCTCTACATAACAAGGCAGAAGTAGTGGTTCAATATAAGAAGCAACCCCTTATATTGTCAATCACCTGAAAGAGTCTTGATGAGACTTATAATGAGCTCTATAAAAGATATTGGGGTTCCCCGAGGATTTGAGTTTCCTTTCATTCCAAGCAAATGACTCTGGTATGGAAAAATATATGTAAAGACCTATTTAGAAGGAGAAGAAAAAAGATCCTAACATGCAAAAAAAAAAATTCTATGAAGTTTACAAAACCAATAAGATGGAAGAAGCCAAAGTCAAATTTATTAAATATAAGAGAGATGAGCCAAAATCATATTTCAATTTACCTGATTATCCTTACTAAGAAATGTGGCATTTTCCATTATCTTCAAACATTTTAATAGCAGCACCAAACTTTGAAGATTCAGGTCATTTTTTCCACCCTGAGAAGAAGGTGAATTACGTTCCATCCGACCCTGCCAATAAAATTTAAATGTTATATGAGCTTCCCCAAATATTAATCAAGTAACAGCATTTATTCATATAGAAATCAACAGGAGAGGATATACAGTAAACAATTGTTTTATTTGACAATTACACCATGCACCAGCCATCACTCAAACAATCAGATGCCTATCAAGTAAAAAAAATTACATTATAATCACAGCATTCATTTAGTATGCGTTTGGATACCGTTTATTTTGCTGAAAACTGAAAACAATAAAAAATCATTTTCCGGTTAATGTTCACTTTTAAAATTACTGTTCATATGCCTGATTGCACTGTTCATGGGCTCTGAGCTGAAAAAAAAAAAAAAAAAAAAAAAAAAAAAAAAAAAAAAAAAGCTGAAACGCAAAATGCATAAAACGTGGATGTGAGACACGCAAAACAAACGGACCTTTAGAGTCCATAAAGAAATGGTTGAGTTTGTATGCATGCATTCTCATGTCATATACAAGAAGAAACAGTTGGAAACAAGAACTAACACTAGATAAATACAGAGGTCAGACAATGATCACTGCCCATAAGTTCTGTAGAATAAATACAAAATGCCATGATTCATAGATTGATGAACACAAAAGAAAATTGGCAATGCTATTACCCTATAACTAGTATGGGAACACTGCTGCCCATTCAACAACTAGAATTGAAGTACAATTCCAATGAAGTCCCATCAGGACAGCTTATTGTTATGATTTTTCTTCTTTCCCAATACATGCATTTTAGCACAGAAAGTTTCAATTCATAAACTGAACCCCAAATTCTCATATAGCACTAACTGGATCAAGAAATGGCAATTGATACATGTTTTTAACAATTTATAGCAATAAATAAAACCGACAATGAGATCAAACAAACATACAAGTTCACACCTCCAAATTGGAATGACAATTCATGGCGACCTCAAAAACAGCATCAAGTCCTCCAAGCTCTCTTAATTTTTCCTTGAAATTGCCCCCAGTCTTCCTTACTGCACCAGAGGTTTCTAAACGAATGCAAATCCAAACAAGAAAACAAATGAGCAATCAGGAAAGAGCAAAAGAAAAAGAAAAATCATATTATTAGGATATAAAGGGCATGATGATTTACTTATCTAAAAAACAAAACAAACAAACAAACAAAAAAGCATTTTTTAGGATTATAAAGATCCCTACCAAAGCTAAAAAGAACATAGATTGAGAAAAAGTTGCATAGATAAGAATCCACATCCAATAAACTTGTTTAACAACTCATCAGGGATGTGAAAAAGCATAAAATAGATTACAGAAAACTTGCAATTTCAGGTTTGTAATTAAACAAGCACAGCAAACAAGTCTTCAATGAAGAACTGTCAATTTAAATTAGCATTTATTCAGAATAATGCAGTTACAGGAATTCTGTAATAACTTGAAATGGGCAAGAAATCAAAGAAACATATTTTGGAAGACAGACCAAGCAAGGAAAAAGAATGCACAAAATTAAACAAATGAAAATAATAAAACAATTCCTAGTTGGTAAAGACACATATTTTGATAAGTACTTAAAATAACTACTTGAAAATATCTACATGATTTTCTTTATCTCAAAAACATGTAAATGATTTTAATGATCTTACTTGCCAATCATATTAAAGGAAGTTTTCATCTCAGATTTATTTATTCACAACCTTCACAATGGTCAAGCTACCAAACAAATTAATGCACAATTTAACCCAAAAAAGGCTACAAGCTTCCAATGAAGAGATGCATTAGCGGTGCTGATTCTCAGCAATACCTTCAAGAGAGATAGTGGTTAAGCAAGCTTTCTCCATAGTCAGCAAAGCTATCCATTTTGGACATAGCTCTGGCCTCCCCATTCCAGTATCATCATCACGGCTTGATTTCAATTCCTTGCAACTTATAAGTATTTCCTGAACCTTTGAAACAATAGCAGCAGAACTGGAATCGACTCTTTTCATTGTATCACGACATATGTCGGCTTCATTCCGTAGTGCAAGAAGCTTGAGGCCTATTTTTGGTGCTTTGTCTTCAGTGGCCATTAAAGCTGTTGGTTTCAACAACTTGATTAGAAAACAGATGCAACTGGATGATTCCAAAAGATGATCATCTTGACCCTGAAATAGTGCAATTAGACAGGCCTTCAGGACTGTATTTCTATAAGAAAGGCATGTCTAGATAATGAAGATAATTTTTAAAAAGTGAATAAACAAAGCGATGTGCAGGTGACCACTCAAAACTATGAAATACAGCAAGATTCTAGTACTTTATTAAAAGTGTATAATAATAGTGAAATCAAATCTGATATATACAGAGGAAGAAGTTAAAAACTCAATTAAAAACAAACAGTACTCACCAATGTATTCAATATCCATGTCTATGAACAGTTCCCAAATATTCTCCATATTAATTATACAGCACCAACAGAAATAGGATCCCTTTCTTTTCTTTTTTTTTGAGAAAGTAGCATTTAGACATCATTTGGAAATGTTGCAGAAAAATGTTATAACTTATGAAGCAATACTTTCCCAATAACTATAAAATCAAAACCTCATATAATATACTTTCTCAATAACTCTCTCTCTCTCTCTCTCTCTCTCTCTCTCTCTCTCTCTCTCTCTATATATATATATATATATATATATACATATATATATATATAACCCAAGTGAATCCTGCTATGCTTGATGAATGCATTGTTTTGAATTTGCATTCAATTCAGCTGATATAAAATTCAAAAGCAGTGGAAAAGATTGCATTAAAAAAGGATAATTCCCCTCTTCCCCACCACTTTTGACTCAAAAAGCAATTCTTGAATGTATTATCATGCAATCATGGGCCTTATGCAGGTTTTGGGCAGGTCAAAATCATTTAAGGAAAAAAATTAGCCTCTTTCACCATTGATTAGAGGGCTTTCATTGAACTCTATTGAAGGTATAATATGAACACAACAGAAAATGCAATTAATCAAAAGAGTCTTCTGATCATCTGTACAAAATTTTCTTCATTGGGATAATTAACATATTTTCATCAATTTGCAAGGAAAAACTTCATTAGAATTGTACTTTAGCATGCAGATTCTTGTCTTGATCACTTACATCACCAGTTAAAACGCAGAAAAGAGTGGCAGCAGCCAGATTGCTGGGTGAGTCATCAAAGCTGAGGCCCAAAATAGCATCAATTATTGTCTTTGCAATCCTGAAATTAAAGTACCTCAAATATTAGTGAAAGAACTACCCAATATTGCACAGAAATTTAAATTTCTATAGGTAAATGAAGTTAGGTATTCTTGATATAATAGGGAGGAAAAAAACAAAAGCATAAGATGATACCTTATAACCAACTCGTATATTAAGCATTAATCCTTTCATCCTTTTATAATATTCTTTCTTTTTTTTGGATAAGTTTGTTTTTGGCCTCAAGGGCAGGGGGAAAGGAAGATTCAGTATAATTCTTAGTACTATTTATCCTAGAGAGAGAAAGAGAGAAAAGGATCTACTTAATAAGTAGGACAAGAAAACACCACCTTGTCCTAACCTTTTATAAAACATAATCTCAGAGAGTCAAAAAGATAAGAAAATAAGGGGGCTTTTTTTATAAAATAAATAAATAAGGGGGCATTTCATTTGGGGGAATCCATGTTAACCCCAGCATCCAAATTCCTAGGAATGTGATGCCTCACAATCTAGATGCTTGGGAATGTAAGTATTTCTAAAGTTGGTTTGATTGGGAATCTAATGAGATTCCCAAGAATACAAAATTCTTATGTTTGATGTATTCCTAGGAATCTTATAGGAACAATTTATTTTTCCCAAAATATCCTTAGATTTGTAAACCTTATTTTTATCATCCTCCAAATAAATAATGAGAAAATAAAATATAAACTATAAATCATAGCAAATTCACTAAAACTATAGTCTAACATTTCTGAATGGCGGATAATACAAAAATAATTATTTAAATTCTTATTCTTCATGGCAATCATGACATCATGTCTTGTTAATAATAATAATAATTTATTTTCTATTAGCATCTAACTCAATACCAAATAGGAGAATTAAAAAGGAAAAAGAAAAAAGAGACCAATTCTTAGTTTTATTTCTATTGGTTAAAGGGTAGGAAAGAACGTGTAAAATTATCAATTATAAAAAATGTAACTTTTTCCAAGCATAGGAACATGGACCCTCTTTTTTTTTTTTTTTAATATAATCCACATTCCTATAAATATGGGATTGGAAGGGAATTCAGATACCCATAGGCATTTGATACCATTGTGTGATTTGAAACCAAACATGGGATTATTAGGGAATCTTTCAACATTCCTAGAAATCCTAAAACATTATCCCATATCAATTGCCCCCTAAAACGTCTTCTATTATCAAAATAAATGTCAAATCTTGGAAAAAAGTAAAATAATCCAATGACACCCATTCATTATAAGAAAAATTAAATTTTTTGCTGCATCAAGTTTCCTCATATGGATACAGAGTTTCCTCACTACAATTTCTTACAAGTCACAGGCATGCACGCATAGGCGCACATACACATACAGGCATACTTCAAATAATATTCATCAGAAAATACTTTGAAAAAATTATACAAACAAACAAGTTGGTGACTCATTTGTTTAATGTAGCAAACAAAGAGTAAATGCTCACATCATCAAAAAGGAAACTAAAAAGTAAATGCAAACAGAGAGTAATCTTGCAAATCCACCCAAGTTTCGGATGTCTTCGATTATAAGAACAACTAATCCACCTTTCATTATAGCCAAGTCATTCAGTTTTGAACATAATTCAAACTGAACCATCAATAAAACATGAAACCCACATTACCCCTTACATAAATTTCAAAAATAAAGAAACCTCCAAATTCACCACTCTAACACTGGAAACTCATAACTCACAAATGTATCCCATAATCCAAACCAAAATCCAAGATTACCAAAACCCAACATGCAAATTGCAAAATCCCTCCACATTTCCATATCCCCAACCACATAAACTCATCAAAGATCATATTTTAACTCAAAACCCATTACACAAATTCACTGGTAACTGACAAGTCACAACTCAACAAGAATATAACATAAATTCAAAAAACCCCTCCACCTTCCCAAAACCAGACCCATTACACAGATTCATTAAAAACTCAATTCAACAAGAATTACCCAAAACCTACATACCCCATATTTCAAATTCAACAAACTCTTTAACCCCAAAATTCAAAATTACCAAAACCCAACATGGAAATTCCAAACCCCAACTATATAAACAATATCATGAAATTCACATTTAAATTCGAAACCCATTTACACAGATTCACTGTAAGCTCAAAACCCATATAGAATTGCCCAAAAACGCACACATCCCATGATTCGAATTCAAGAACCCAACAAACTCCCTAACCCCAAAATTTAAAATTACCAAAACCCCACATGGAAATTCCAAACCCCAACAATATAAATGTTATCAAAAATTCACATTTTAATTCAAAACCCATTACAAGATTCACGATAAACTCATACTCCATCAAGAACTACCCAAAAACGCACGCACCCCAAACTTCAAATTCAAGAACCCAACAAACTCCCTAACCCCGAAATTCAAAATCAGCAAAACCCCACATTCAAATTCAAAAAATCAAATTTTAACTGAAAACCCATTACCCAGATTCAAAATTGAAAAATTAAAGAAAACCCATTACAGAAAAGCTCGAAATGAGCATACCCTTGAGTCCGCAAGAGGCGTCTCTGCTGTACAGTGGCGCAAATGGACAACAAGGACAACAAGCTAGCCCTTCTGATCCGTACGGGCTGGGGTTTCCTGAGGCCATCGAGAGCGAAATTGACCTCGTCGACGTGCTCCATCATCTCTCCAAACTCCTGAGCCTCCATCAACGTGGAGGTGGCCGGAATCGAGAAAGAACAAGAACCGTTAGCTTTCTTGGGCTTCTTGTTTAGCGGCCTCCTAGGGACACCGTTTGATTTGGCGGATTCGAATGCTGTACAGTTGGAGTGGGACGACGATTCCTGAGACGAGAAATTAAAGCTGTAGAGGCTGTGGTTTTGGGAGAGAGAAGAGTCTTTGAACGTCAGGTCGTTTTGTTCGTCTACGTCTTCGTCGCTGTCGTCGTCGTCGTCGTCGTGGACGTGCACGATGTCGTTTAAAGAATCTGAGTAAGTTCTTGGAATGCCTCCTCGGTTGCGACGACCGTATGTACGGACGATCATTTTCGGTGGTGAGTTATGTTGTTGAATTGAGCATTTAGAGGAAAAATTGAAGGGCTTTTTGGGGATTTATGAAAATATTTGAATTGAGAATCAATAGCAGCCAAGCCAAGAAAGATAGAATGAAGAAGAAGAAGAAGAAGGAGAAGGAGAAACAAAGAAAAGAAAGAAAGAAAGAAAGCAAGCAGAGAAGGGCAAGGTTTTAATTTGTTGAAGTGGCTGATTTGGAATTTCAAGAGGGTCCGTTTGGTTTGGTTTGGTTTGGTGTTTGTGAAATTCTGTGCGATTTTGATTTTTGGTTTTTTAAAAGGGAGAGAGGGCCAATCAGATTTCGTTTTGTTTCTTAACATCAGATCGGGGGTAGTTTCGTCATTTTGTTTTTGAAAAATGGTTGAGATCCGATAATGTATATGTTTGGGTGGTTGATGAATCATCAAGTGATTAAAATTTAAGAAGACTCATGGTATGAGGATTTTTGAAGTAGAGGATCATGACCTATGGAAATCTAAGAAGAGATTAAAACTAAAGAAGGATGTGTTGTCAAAAATACATTTACACCCTCCAATTAAACAGTGTCGCATAAGACTTTTTCACATAATAGCGTAAATTTGGATACGATCAATTAAAATCACATTAAAAAACTTTTTTTTTTTTTGGTGTGGAGAAAGACATTAAAAAACTAGAGTGTAGGGAGTGGGTTTGAGTGCCCCTTCTATTGGACGAAAGGTCTTAAGCCCAACTGGCCCAATACAATGAATTTTTAAAGAATGGATTTAAGAACTAGGTCTTAGTCTGAACCACAATCACTAGACACAATTAGATGCGAACTGACCAATAAGGAAATGGGTTAAAGTATGGAATGTTGTCCTCGGGCGTTTCGTCCGAGGAGCTTAGTATTCTTCCTCTTCTACTTTCAGTACTAGGTTACAGTGGTTTTCAAGACCATGCAGACTGCTACAGTTTTCTCATTTTTCTCTCTTCCTGCTCTTTTTCTGCGATTTCCATTCTTGGGGGGTCGCTCACATTATATACTTCTTTCCAATCAATCTTGACCCTCTACCTGTTGATTGTATAGGTCATTACTCGAGTGCTCGTCCCATCAGCCACCTTCCCAAACCCTTTGTGAGTTGCGGCAACCAAGGCCGCACTGTTCAGGGGTCCTTTCCTCATTAATGCGGTCAGAACGTTAGTTGGACACATTCAATGTGGAGGTGACAACTTCTTCTTGAACTACTCCTACATCATACCCCTATGTGTGTCTTACTGTATTCGTCCTTTCTTCGGGGAGCGCTCTGGGAGGTTGCCTTTGATGGCGTGCCGTTCTTTCCTTCTGGATTCTGGAATGCCGAAGATAGGATTGTTCTCGGCAACATCTCTAGGCCATTTGGACTTTCATTGTACGTCCTCGAACATTTTCCTCTCCACGGCGCGAGCCTTGGGCCCAGTACAAAGTGGGCTGGGGTCACTAATTTCTTTGGCCCCACATAGAGTATGAAGCCAACTAATATATATATATATATATATTTTTTTTTTAAATCAAAAACAAAATAAAAACTATCTATCAAAGCAAAGTGGTTGGAGCTAAGAAAGGCTCCAATTTGGGTGAGGCATGTCATCATACAAAAAATGCTAAACTAGGAAAAACATCTCGTGGTTGGCAAAACCGTCACCACCTCCTCCCTCTACATCGTCATCATTATTATTTCCTAAGTCTTTGGTATCTACAAGGCATGTCCTCTCTTTCTCTCCAAAATATATGTGAAAGCTAAAGTATAAAAGAATAACACATGATAATTACGTGATTTGGTCTTATGACCTACGTCCACAAAGGAAACCCTTGAATGCTACAGCCCTATTTGGTTTAAGGATAACTCAAAACTTAGTTCTCATTTCTCATGACTCAAACCTCCTAACCCATATATCATATCTATATCTCTACTTACCTTAACTCACACTTTTGTTTGGTTCTCAATTCTCATCTCTATCTCACTTCTTAAACTCAAATTCCCAAGATATTGGTGGAGCCCACACACTATCCTCATTTAGAACAGTCTTCTTCCTCTCGCATGCATTTTCTCTTTCCACATTCCCTTTCTTTTTTATTTTTTTTGTTTGTCTTCTTCACTTTCCTTGGAAACCCATACAGCTCTCTCTTCCTAATTTTCTGCCTCTCTCCTCTAATTCCTTGTGAGGTGAGTTCACATTCGAGGGTTCCAAGCGTTGTTCTCCTTTGTAGACACAAAATTAACCCATATCGGTATTATCCACAACCTCTCTCTCTCTCTCTCTCTCTCTCTCTCTCTCTCTCTCTCTCTCTCTCTCTCTCTCTCTCTCTCTCTCTCTCTCTCTCTCTCTCTCTCTCTCTCTGAGATTTGGGTTTTAGATAGCATAAACAAAATATACATAAAACTCAAACAAAGTGGGGTTTAGAATAACAAATGACATAAACTAAATAGATGGCACAACTCATAAACTCGAAAATTTACGCAGAGCAACAACTCTATACTCCACAAACTCGAAAAAATACTCTATAAAAAAACTAAAAAAAAAAAAAAAAATTCCACATAGCAACATGTCTTCGATGGGCAGGTGCTCAGATGAGCAGGAGAGCTTTGGGTGTGGTTTTAGACTTTGGATGGAGGAGCTTGGGTGACAAAAGGTGGAGTAAAGGAAAGAAGAAAGAGAGAGAAAGAACCATTTGGAGTAATGAGAAGGAACCAGACCTAATTGTGACAAGCCACTGACGTGAGTCCCACATAGATGTAAAGATTTACAATAATACCACAATAACTCAGTTTTCGTAACTTGAAAACTTCCAAAAGTTGGTTTCATTTTTAGTGACTTAAACTCAAAATTTTGAGTTTTGAGTTTTGAATTATGCAAATTAAAAACAAAAACTTAACCAAACAATTTAACTTGGTGTGGGTCCTACGAAAAGTGAGTGATGAGTTATGGAAAATGAGTGATGAGTGATAAAAACACCCTAAACCAAACACCCCCTACAACTTTGATATATGAGTGAAGTGCAATTCTTGTGTTACAATGAACTTAATATAAAGTGTTTATAATAGGTTTAACCCTACATTAATTACTAGGCTTGGGCCTTGACTCTGTGGGCTAATGATATTTCTTAAACAAATTCTTTTTTTAACAAGAGTATTAACCTTAGGTAGTGTTATACTTGTGATTGGTGCTGTGTATTTTTTTTTCCTTATATTTATAAAGGAAGCAACTTTTTTATTGTTGGCATCTCCTCTACTTTGGTGGCACTTTTTTATTATTATTTTTTAAATAAAGTTTAGCTAAAAAATTGGTTGTAGCCTAAGGCTACAACTTTACTCAATAAGGAAATAGGCAACGATTTGGCACTAGATATCCAGAGGTGTGGAAAAAGTAGCTGTGAAAAGCAAAAAAACCATCAAAACACGACGATTATTCGTGAAGGTTTCTATAGAAAGACCTCTTAGTTCTGGCAAACGGATCACAATTACAGGTACTTGGGAGCATACCGATGGAATGAACGAAATACAAACAATTAACATAATATAGTCATAGATCTTAGGTTGTAACTTGATCATGAGAGCGAATTTGTTGAGGTTGCACCCACGAAGTATAGAAAGTGCCAAACATTGGGAACTACTCGAGAAGGAGTTAGGAATAGGAACAAGGAGAAGCGAGAACCACTTAAATAGAGGAATCTATTGTATTTCATCCTTTGTTCTCCATAGCAACTGGGGATCAAAAAGCACCAAATTTGATGACTTATTAAGGGAAAGATGAAGAGCATGTTATCAAAGACGTTGCAACATATGTTGGGAAAGCCTCCGTTGATTGTGTACAAACAAAATACGAGTCAAAAGGCAGGGTAAGAAGGGGTTTAGCTAATGGAGATATTAACTCTTTCGGGAATCAGTAACGCATAAACCATGTCAAACCAAGACCGATCAATATCCGAATGGAACGGATTCGAACTTCTCCTAGAATAGTTTCCAATGCAAAATGAAATTCATAGGATATATATATATAAACATTACTACATATTTTGAAAATCTAACTGTTGAATTGCATGTTCTACGTGTTCTTAATACACATGTCAAATTTTGTGTTAATCGAATATTATTTACTATATGATCTATAAACTTATATAATATGCATAATTTTAAACTACAAAAATTTGCAATTTAAACAATTTATTGATAACATAGCTATTGATCTTTAATTTTTTAAAATTTTGCAAGTATGGAGGATATAAGAAGAAAATGTAATCCAATAGTAAATTTGTCAATATTCACCTCCAATAAAAAAAATATTGAGTAAGGTTGTAGCCTAAGGCTACAATTAATTTTGTAGGCTAAGGCTACAACCAATTTTGTAACTAAACTTTGTTATTTAAAAATATATATATATATATATATATATTTGTTGGTTGAATAGGTTTTTAATGAGAGTTTGATATTGTGTATCCAACCTTAAGCTTTTATTTAATACAGTTTGATGTGGCATTGTTTTATTGTAGGGTGTAATTGTAGGTTTTTTTTTTTTTAGGCAAAACTATACTATTAGTCCCTTAAGTTTACCTATTGAGCTAGTGAAAACAATTAGTCCCTCAAGTTAAAAAAAAAAAAGGGTAATTAGTCATTTTGTTAATGACTTTTGTCTTAATAGCTATGCGGCTAATGGAACTATGATGTAGAAAATTTTTAAGTTATGTGGCATTAAATTTAATATTAAAAAATTAAAACACAAAATCTAAATTATTTAAATTAAAAAAAAAAAAAAAAAAAAAACCCGCATCCATCCATTAGAGAACCCAGCCCATTTCAGGTGACCCGTTAAGAAACGGGTGTTCCCAATTGATGAGTGAGTCTTACACCAGATGCCTCAATTCGGGGAGGCGTAGACTTAACAAAATGAAATGCTCTGAATTGATTAGTGTGTTTGATTGGGAAATTAACAAAAGAGTGAACAAAATCAAAGAGAGAAAGAGAGATCAGATATGTGCTGGAATGGAATCAAAGAGAAGTGGGTGTAGGTTTTGCTTCCAAGGTAACTACACTATAAAGGAAAAACAAAATTATATCTTTCATTTTCCACAAAGGATTGTACAGTACTTGTATTTTCCTGAAAACCCACAACGGATCTTTATGCACTAAGAACTCAAAAACTTATTAGTAGAAATCTACACACCGAATTTTAATTCAAATATTTCATTATAAAAAATATTTATTTCTTCTTTTTTGAGTTTTTGACCGATGATTCACAAGTAGGAATGCTGAAAGTGAACTAAAAATTGAGTGTTTGGATTGCATTGAAATAGAGAGCACGTCTGCGTTTGTGCATTTTGCTGAAAAAATGTGGATCCCATGGCACTGTTTACGGACTCACAAAAGTCATTCAAACACAAATTTCAATATAAACTTGGGTCTCACAGTACTATATACACATTTAAAAATTATTTTGCTATAGTGTTTTCAGTTTTCAGCAATAAACGGTATCCAAACAAATCCTAAGAATAAAGTGATGGCATTGAAATCCTATTCTCTCCCTTTAGATCACGTAGTTTCAAATTGGAATACTTGTTTCTTAACCAGCCAGTGTTTACCTAAAATGGGTTGAGTTCTAAGTAGACGAGTTTTTTTTTTTTTTTTTTAACAAATCTTATTTGTGTTTTTTTGAATATTAAATTTAATGTCATATCACTTAAAATTTGCCACGTTATAATTCTATTAGCCACATATGTATTGAAACTAATGGCTATTAGCAGAAGGACTAATTGCGCTCCTTTTTGAAACTTAAGAGATTAAAGGTCTGTTTGGATACCGCTTATTACTGAAAACTAAAAATATTGCAACAAAATAATTTTTAAAGGTATGAATAGTGTTGTGGGACCCAGTTTTAAAATTAGATTTACATTTTTCCATATCTCAAAGATGGGACCTACTTGAAGTCTGCAAACAAGATCAGTTAACCATCCAAAGGTTGTCTACTAATTACATCATTTGTGAAGAAAAGTTTTACAAAAGATCATATGATAGAATTCATCTCCTTTGTGTAACTGCTAAGGAAGCACAACAAATAATGGAGGAGGTTCATAAGTCAAGTTATGGGCCACATATGAATGCATACATGCTGTCAAGGAATATAATGAGACAGGATTACTACTAGACTACTACGGAAGCCGACTGTGCGGCTTATGTTAGAAAATGCCATCAATGCCAAGTCCATGGAGATCTGAAACATATGCCGCCCATGCCATTACATACCATGACATCACCTTGGCCATTCTTTACATGGGGAATAGACATTATTGGGAAGATTCACCCAACAGTATCCAACAACCATGAATTTATACTTGTAGCCATTGACTACTTTATTAAATGGGTAGAAGCTGCTTCATACAAAATCTTGAATTCAAAGAAAGTTGCTCAATTCATTCAGACCGATATCATCTGTAGATACGAGGTACTGCATGAAATTATCTCAAACAATGGGTTGCACTTCAAAGTAGAAACTGAGAAGCTACTACGACAGTTCAATATTCGACACCACAAGTCTTCACCTTACCGCCCTCAAACCAATGGAGCAGTTAAGGCTACTAATAAAAACATAAGGCGAATCTTGAAGAAGAGCATAAAGAACTACAAGGACTGGTACCTACAGTTACCCTATACAAGAAGTGGGGAGACTCAAGATAGAAGACAGAAAAATGGCGAAGGAGTCTCGTAATAGCGGAAGGAAAAATGAGCTTCTCACGAGTCGCCGTATCCTTATAGATATCTATAAGGGAGAGTATAAAGTGTGAGGGGAAGTTAATAGAGAGATCCTCAATGAGGGATAACAAAAACTGAGCACGAGGCTCTGTGATACTATTATAGTGAGACAATGGATGAAGAATAAATGTCATCACCATGTTAAGGAATCTCGAACCTTTAGCAAAGGCCGAGCATGAGGTGTTTTGATGATCACCCCATGAAGAAGGCGTCTCACAAAATAGAGACACGAGCTCGTCTTTGGACACCGCCCTTAGACGCTTAGAACCAAGGTAATCAGGATGCGCTACCCTAGGCATGTGTAGTACTTCAGATACAATATCCGGAGTAACTACCATGCGTATACCCCAAACGTGAGTGACAAAAAGGGGTATGGAATAATCAAATTCTTTCATATTGGAGTAGAACTCTTGTATGATCATGGAAAGGCACGTGACCGAGATGCCACAAAGTGACTCCCAACCCTTACTATGGATGACAGTGGGTAGGTCAGTGTCAGAGAAGTCTAACAGAACGACTTGGCGTTCCGAATGAATGCCTCGTTGTGAAAAGTTCTCCAAGAAGTCCAATTTGGCCTTCTCATCACAGAACCGAACGTGAGAGGGAGTGGGGTCAGATGGAGAAGAAGAAGAAGATGCCCCGGTACGGAGAGGGTTTCGGGACGGAATGGATTTACGTTTAGATGCCATAACGCAACTAACGTAAAAGGGAGAGAAAGAAAGAAAAAGAGGGAGACAATCAGAAAAGTACCAAACAACAAATATATCAATATATATATAATTGAAGGTACGTATGCATGAGAATGCATGAACATGTGACATGCAAATATAAATTCATCGTAGGCTTAGCCCAATCCAAACCTACCAGCACACAACATAGCAACAAAGTAAACACACATCTAAAATGCATGAAACATTATTATAATGCACATGTGATGCAATGCATGAAGTTTAAAGATCATTTTAACAAAAACCCATCCCAAAATTTTAACAAAAACTCAAAAGTTTTGAAAAATCTCAACCAATTTCAAAAACCCCAAAAGTTAGGTCAAAGATCATGAAAATGCATGATAAAGATGAAGAAAGTATCATACTAGATGAGGAACAAAGATCTTGAGACTGATAATGAAGTGAGGAAGTTGAAATGCTTGAGTTTGGGTGACTGAGAGAAGGAGAGAAGTCTGTCTATCGAGAGAGATCGAGGAGAATAAAGATAGAAATCGCGAGAATCCTATTTATAGGAAAATCATAAACCTCGATTGATCGAGAGCTATCGAGGTTTAAAACGTGCCTTTTAGCTATCGAAGAGCTAACGAGGAGGTATTAAGGATCAAAAGAGAGGTTCTCTTAACAAAGAAGCTCGATGGATCTAGGTAGCTATTGAGTAGCTATTGAGGAGATAGAAAGTTTCTCGATTGATCGAACTAGCTATCGAGAGCTATTGAGAATGCGATAAAAAGAAGCTGAAGGGTCTCGATTGACAGCTTATCTGTCGAGAGCTATCAAGAAGCTATCGAGATTGCTTAAAAACAGTTTTTCAAGGGAGAGAAAAACACATATATGAATGCAATAAAGCATGCTACTCAATCAAAGATCCAAACAACATTTTAAGATCTAAAAAACATCTCTCAACACAAAAAAAATGTTAAGCACAAAGATCCTAAAACACATACACACACACACACACACAACAAGTCTAACCAATTTTATATTTTAAAAACAAGTTAAAACAGTATAGTAAGCATACATTAACGCAAGTATTCCTTGTGATGGTCAAATCACATTGTACCTATGCATGTATTAAAAGTAGCAAAAAATATTGCGTGTTGTGTGTGAAAAACATCGCAAGATTGCATAAGTGTCTACATGTTATGATGATTTGAGATATGAGAAAATCACTTTAACTCACACACAATCATAACTGTTTGATGGGTACTATCACCTTCGAGGTACATCCTATAACTCCCACATCTCCTAGAATACACACTTGTAATCATATATAAAACATTTTGATTCTTTTTGCTTTTTATTTTTCTTTGCATCTTTTTCTTTTAAGCAAACCATGCATGGGCATATAAGAGAGAGAAAAGAAATACCCAATGATGTTAAGCATTTGACATTCCACTTTTGCTATGCCGAAGCATACAAATGTCATTTCATGATTGGCGGGCAACAGTGGTGAGATGGTTATTTATGCCTTTCTCTTAGGATTTTCTAGTCATTCCCATCAAAAAGAGTGATACGAGTGTTAAGTACAAGAGATCACGTAATTTTACTCATCACAAACATGAGCCACAAAGCTCACTTACTTAGTTGTGCATAAAGATGCTCATCTAAGCTACAAAAGATACAAAATTTAGAAAACTTTGTTTCAATGGCCATCCAAGGTACACAAGCACCAATTTACACAAACACCAATTTAAACAAACACACAATGTTTTTGTATATATATATATATATATTTTTTTTTAATTTTTATATGAAAAACAAAATTAAAAAAAAAAAAAAAAAACTGAAAGGTAACCAAACAAAAACATGTTAAACAAAGCAAATCAATACATAAAATTAGACTAACTCAAAACATGAAAGCAAAACACACAAGTAATGCAAAACAAAAACACGAAGAGGAAGGAGAGAAAAAGTGATAGAATCACTTAGAGCCTTTTCCTTCCACACCTTGGAAGAACCTGTCTGTTTAGCAAACCCTTGATCCGGCAATGAGGGGGAAGAGTTAAAACCATTCAAGTTCGAAAGGAAGATGAGGGTTTTGAGAAGATCTCCAAGAGGAGCAAAAGAGGATGGAAACTGACTCTGGTCTCCCGACGCGATCATGCTGTTGCTCTTTTGAGTGGCTAACCACTTGTAGCAATTAGGTCGAGTATGTCCAGCTGCGCCACAATGATGACATAAATGCTGCTTTTTCTGTTTGGGCTTTTGAGAGTTTCCCTTCTTAGCCCTAAGGTTCTTAAACTCTTTCTTATCAAGCTTAGAGGGTGCTCCTAAGATAGATTTACTCTTGTCTACATTCTCACTAGCTAATTTATTCTTAACATCATTGTTTTCAATTTCAACATTATTAGCAAGAGGAACAAAAACAATAGTACTAATAGAAGCAATACTAGGAGAAGAGAAATCATACCCTAGACTAGTTCGATCGGAAGCTGATTTCTGAAGACTGAGCTTCTCATCGAGCTTAGCGCTTGAAGTCCTTTCCAACTAAGCTTTGACTTGGAATAGTTCTACCTCAAGCTTCTTGGTCTTCTCAGCTAAGAAATTATTCTCAAATCTGTTGACACCTTATTTTGCAACCTGCATTTAACCTCACCTGGAGGGTAAAAGGGTAATTTTGTCTTGGAAATATACATCTTGATTCTGGCCATTAAATCCTTAATCTCATTTCACCAAAATGATCTTGATGTTGTAATGATCAAATCAACTGGTCATAAGCCCTAATTGGACCACCAGATTGAAAGTTATCATCAAATCAAGTTTTAATGGCTGAGATGTACTATCACAAATTGAGTCTGACTATATGTGATTATGAACAATTGATTTCAATTGGTTATAAGTGTAATCAATTTGAGATCAATGATGTATCATAATTTGATTGGTTAAGACTACATTTTATGGTGAGGTTGAATACACCTAATTAATTAGATAGTTAAACATTAATTATTCAATGAGTAATTTATGCAATTATCTTTTAATTATAGTAAATTTGGAACCAATTAAGTTTGAAATGGGAGTGATTAAAGCCATTTAATGTTAATTGGGAGCTAATTTTGGACCTATTAATGTTAATTGTGTTGAAACCATTTTCTAACAAATGACCTCTACTCACCATTTCATTGATATCTCTCAGAATATTTTGAATCTATGAATTAGTTAATTTTCCCAGAAACTAGACATTCGAGGCTTCAATTTGAGCATAAGAACAAGACAATTCCGATCAGAATTGAGTTAGATATGATTTTTTGAAGTTGGCTCTACAAGCTGTTACAACAGCTACGAGAAAATTGAATTTTAGCTTACTCCTCACTCCCACCAATCTTTCCATTTAATGAATCATATTTTCCCAAAGGCTAAAATGAGGTCTAGGTTCATGATTTTTTGTCAACCCTCATTAAATGACCTCCATTCATATTTTCTCAACTACTACTATATAAACCCCCATCTTTCACTCCAAGACACAAAAACCCCTTCTCTTCTCCTCTCTTGAGTTTTAGGAAATTAAGTAGTCTTGTCATATCTTGGTCTTCTTGAAACTCAAGGTATTAAGTGAGACTCACTCTTCCTCTCCTAACTTTTCTTTTCCTCTACCTTTAGGACCTCCCTCAAGAGTCTCCTCCTCCACTATATGGATCTTACATAAAGGTATAATCTTTTTCTCTAATTGTTTTTGGTGTTGCCATAATGAGAGTTTAAGATTAAAGCATGATAATAATCATTTAAATTCCTTTGAATATGTATGAATGTTCTTAATTGTTCTTATATGTTCTTCACATGTTCTTGGTTGTTCATCACATGTTCATGCATGACACTAGTTTTGATCTTAAATCCACATCAAAAACATGAAAAATATGTTTGTTTAATAATTCTTTTAAATTCTTGAATCTAGGATATCACCATTTACACACATTCACTAGAATTTATTTGTCAATCCAAATGAAATGCCTAATAAATTGAATTAGGGTTTATCACATGCACACACTTTAAATTCAACTTGCAAATTGATTGATAACATATTGGATTATGTGATATGAATGTTCGCCACCATAATCTAGAAGACCGGTTTCATCAGGCTAGGTGGGTGCCTTGTAACATAGCCTCTGAACTTAGATCAAGGGTTGATAGACCAATGTTTATCCTTATAATTTTCAATTACTAGATTGTAACTAGTAAACAAAACTATGTACTTTATCTTAGATTGTATCTAGGACTAAAGCAATGTAATTTTCCTATAATCGATGTAAGTTCAATTGAAAATTAATAAAATGAGAAATTTTTCAATTTTGGGTTTCTCATTTATCCCAATAATTAAATAAGTAGCGACTCCATTGTAAAACCCTTAATCTAAAGGGAAAAATATAAATAGTCGAACCTCCATTTTGAGAGGCAATAACACGACTCCACCCATTCATGTGGGTTTAGCCCAACATCCTATAAAACGGGCCGGGGGCGCGGTCTCTCACAAAAACTCAATGCTCCAATAGTCTGATTGGCTTTATCAAACTTTGTAGAGATTTCTTCTCGCTCCACTTCTCATGCTTTTCGGAGACCTTGTATAGCTTTGCATAGGCTGTATGGATGTTATCTTGTTCATCCATCTTCTCAAACTTAGACTCCACCAATTCCTCTTCTTCATCCACATCTTCAACAATCCCCTTAATAGGATTTACAGTGGCAGTGAAGGCATTTAGGATTCTATCATCCTCGTTATCGGAGTCATCCTCAGGCTCAGTGTCGCTTAAGGTAGCAGTAAGTGCCTTACTTTTTTCGATGGTCTTGAGATAAGTAGGGCACTCTTGTTTCATATGACCGAAACCTTAACACCTAAAGCACTTTGATCCTGATGGTACAGTGTATTGACCGCCATCCCTAGCATACTTCTTCCCTTTGTCTTAACTCTTGAATTGCGAAGAATTGAATTGCTTTCAATCCTTGTCAAATCCTTTCGCGTTGGCATTCTTCCTAAACTTCTTGAACTGCCTCATAATATAGGATTTCATCTTAGAATCTTCATCTTCTGATGACTCATCCGTGTCACTGCTTTTGGCTTTCAAAGCCATACTCTTGCTTTTGCTTAATTTCCCTATCCTCATCAAACCCAACTTATAGGTCTGTAGATTTCCAACCAGCTCAGTCAAAGGAATTTTGTTGATGTTCTTTAATTCCTCAATGGCAGTGATCTTGGCATGGAATCTCTCGGGTAGAGGCCTGAGCACCTTTCTCATAATCTTGGGGTTAGGAAGGGTTTTCCCAAGATTAAAAGCCGAGTTCACTATGTCTTTGAGCTTGGCATAGAACTCATCAAATGACTCATCCTCCTCCATCTTGATATCTTCAAAGCTAGTAGTGAGCCTCTGAAACTTTGAATCCTTGATAGCCTTGGTTCTTTCAAAAGTTGTCTAGAGAATGGTCCATGCTTCCTTAGCAGTTTTAGTAGAGGATATTTTCTTGAATTCCTCATTTGTGATGGCATTGAATAGAGCATTCAATGCTTTGCTGTTAAAGTTTTCCGCCTTGATCTTAGCATTATCTCAGTCGGCCGGTGCCTCCATAGGTTTAGTCTAGCCTATCTCCACAGCTTGCCACACTTTCTCATCTAAAGATTGCAAGAAAGCTCTTATGCGTACTTTCCAGTATACATAGTTAGTGCCATCAAATAAAGGAGGTATAATAAGAGACTGTCCTCTATCCATGACAAATAGGGGTCAATGGATCACACAACAAAGATTAACCCTAATCAGAGTGTGTCTGCTCTGATACTACATGATAGGCCAAAAATGTATTGACTCTTTGTGATGAATTAATTGATTAATTAACCAAGTTTATTAATTAATCAAATTAACATGCAAGATGCATGGTAGCACAAACAAATCACCAATTAAACTAAGTATACAGTGGAAAATAAATTGACACGGTGATTTGTTTACGAATGAGGAAAACCTACATAGCAAAAACCCCACCGGGTGATTTTAAGGTTACCATTCCCAAGAATCCATTATTATCAAAACAAGCAGTTACAAGTAAAGGAATCCCAGTACCTTATACTAATCTACAGTTGAACCCTTACCCCAATACCCAATTGGACTTGTTCTGTAGTGACAATCTTTTCTTTCAATGCATAGGTCCCAGTATGTGACTAACTAATTGCGTGAATTTCAGTACGTGACTTAATCACCAACTTGAGAAGGATGTTGGCTGTAAAGTTCTTCAGTTCATCACACGATGAAGATCACGAAGCTCATTGGTTACAAAACCTTATGGTGTACAAAACACAACAACTTCTTCAAGAGAAAGAAGAACTAAGGAAAATTAGGTTTTCGGTCACACTTTTCTTCACACTTGTGGAATTGTGCTCTTGTGCAACTTTCATCACCTTTTACGGCCCTCAAATTAATCCCTATATATGAGGTTTTGAGAAAAAAAAAACTCAAACATACATTCACGGATTAGATGAAAACCAGCTTGAAAAACTAAACTTCATAAATCTTGATAGATAGCCATCTATCGAGCTACCTGTCGAGCCACGGGGTTCAGCGGCTTTTAAACCTCGATAGATGCTAGCTGTCGAGTTTTAAAATCCAGCACTTCATTACTTGATTCTTGGACAGACTTGCATGACTTTAACACTTGAACTTGAAACCTTGTTTCTTGAAGTATTAAACACATCTTAGATCTACCCAATTACAAGTAAAGTGTGTTTTGTCAAAGGACTAGTCAATTACATAAAATGTTGACATATGTTCCTAACATTGAATCACATATGTACTAACGCCTTCCTCTCTTTCAGAAGCAGGAGGCTGAAAGTTCAACATGCAAATATTGTTACCAAGCAGAAATATGGAAAAGGAATTTGCAGAACAAAAATTTGATCTTAGAAGGGAAGAGAAATACCATTCTGTCAACCAAGCAACCTTGCAGATGATCCCGGACAAAGTCATAATAATTTTCTTCTACTTCTGCAACAATATAGCCATCACGGGCCCGAGCAATCTCTTCATCAACCAGAAGGTTAGCTAACCAAATAGTGTGACAAGGAGGAGTTGGAATTGTGGTAGGAGGATACACATGTTCAACTTGGGGCGACACCCGATCACCAAGATACCAGTACTTTCCATGCCCACATTCAAACAATACTTGGCAACCATTCAGTTCTAAGCCCGCTCACACTTAGCATACCCTCACATCTAGCCCAAGGATTTAAGCTCATTTGAAAAATCACAAAAAGGAACTCAGAAAGAGAAGGGATTGAATCATAACCAAAGATTTGAAAAGGAGAAAAAAGAAAGAACTCACATCATCATTTGTTAGGTTGTCAATCACCAAGCGCCAAATCTCCAAAGAATGCCTGGAAGGTATAGATAAACAATGTTTAGGCAACCAACGAAGAAATCTAGGAAAAATGCTAGCAACTTCCTCCTGAATTTCAGGACTAATTCCCAAATACTCATACATCCAGACCTAAAAAATTCACAATACCATTACCATATAGCCAAAATAACCCATACATAGCCAAAATAAATATTAAACCTCACCTGCCAAACAAATGGAGCCCACCCAAGCTTGAAAGGCTTCGCCTAGAGAGTTGGGTCATGAAATGCATCAAAGTAGCATAGGCCAAACCGCCCTAGTCATAATTCCGAATTTGTTCAATTTTTTTCAAGCTCCCCAAGTAGCGTAGATTCACAATATTGCCTAAATCTAGACACAGAAAGGTCCCAATAAAAAGAAGCATGAACATGCGGGCACCTTTTGCCACCGTCTCACATGGGGAATACTCTCATATAACCAAGACAAAGGAATATTGTTACTTCTCATTTTAGAAGGCACTACACCTAGAAGTTTCTTGAGCTCAGTGGAAGTAAATGAATCATTGACAAAAATTCTCTTACCACCCAACCTTAGACCAGTGATAACAGAGAAGTCATAAGGTGTCAACATTACCTCCTCAATGCTTGGGAAATGGAAGGTACAAGTAGTGTCCCAGAAGCGCTCTACCAAGGCAAGAAGTAACTGAAGATCTTTGTACTCATGTGTCTCATGATTTAACAAAGCTTCGAAGAAAGTACCGAAGCCTGCTTCATTGATGATATTTTTGATGCTAGGAGACAATTGTGCCCATACATTTTTCAACATTTATAGATTGCCTCGACTCTTGAGATTCTACAACATAAAAGTTTAGCTTATCAATTTCCATGACCAAAACCCACATGTCCAAAAATTCCCATGCACCCAAAAAAGTCAATGTCCTACAACAAAAAATCAATGCCCCACCAAAATGTCACCACTACCAAATTTTACCACAACCAAAATTTTTGACATATCTATACACAACTACCAAATTTTTCCATAGCCATGCAAAAAGAAAAAATTCCTACATGACCAAGATAAAAATTCCCACAAGCTCATGCACAAATAAGTTCTCACATAGCCAAAATCATAACCATACAAATTTTCCAAGAATCAACATCACATACCCAACAAAATTTTTCCGTAAGTCAAAATTTCATACCCACAAAATTTGCCTATCTCCACAAATATATCCATGCACATACTCACAAAATTTTGCCATGTCTCTAAAACAAAGTTTACATATACTAATAAACTTTTCCCACATACACCATGAACATATTCACATAAGTTCACAATGCCAATACTCCCAAAATCCAAACCAAAGTTCATCCAACAACATCACAATTTACCTACATTGCCAAAATTCCAAAAGCCACCAACATTGTCCAAATTGCACCATATAAAAAAAATTAAAAATAAAAAACAACAACAACACTTCAAGAATGCTCCAAAGCCAACATTTCCAAACATGATCAATCACACAATACCCCAAAAATTCAAAATAACCAAATGACAATATCTCACCATGGAACTTTCAATGAAACATGTAACAATATTTTTCCAAGCAAAGAAACCAAAGAAAAACTCACCTCGGTGTCTACATGACAATATGGAGCATGGGTCCTAAGGTCTTGAAGAAGTCTATCATCATCATGCCACTCAAATGTTGGATCATATTTCTTACCATGAGAAGCTAGAGAAGAAGATCCCTTTGAGGAAGAAGCCATTTTGATGCAAAGAAAATGGGTTTTGGAAAATGGGTTTCACCAAAAATGGGTGTGGGATGAAAATGCTCTAAACACAAAGATTTAAAGAAATATTGATGGAAATGGATGGGGGAATGTGGAGAAGCTTAGAAAGGTGTTTTGTGTGAGAAGAAATGGTGAAATGAAGAAGAAAAATCAAGAGGAAGAAGAAGGTGAATAGTGCCAATGGGGGAAGAGAAGTTGATGGAAGGTGACCAAAAAAAGCTAAAAGAGAAATGAAGAAGTGGGGGGCCAAAATTTCGGCCCCCACACTTAAACTCAACCAAAAGCTGATTCAACTTAGTTTGACTGAGTTGACTCAATCAACCCAAAAAAAAAAAAAAATCATTTTTCAAAGTTTTCAAGTATCTTTCAAAATCCAAATTTTCAATTAAAAAATTTTCATTCCCAAGCTTTCAATTTCACTTTCTCAATGCCCAAATTTTAAACTCGAATTTTTAGTTTTCAAAAAATTCAAACTTCAGATTTCCTGATCAAAATTCCAAGCCTTAATGTTCAAAATTCTAAAGCTCAAAATTTCAGATTTTAAGTTACAGATTTCAAATAAAAATTTCTAGGTTCCAAAGTCTTAGAATTTGAAATAAGAATTTCAAACGTTCCAAGTTTCAAAAATCAAATGTTTCTCAAAAGAAAAATATTTTGTCAATTAAACTTTTCTTGATAAAGTTCAAATCAAGAGTGAGCAAATGAAAATCACACATCTTAGAAATAGTGGGACCATGAAGCACCTATCAGTTAAAGTCCAATTCTAAATCTTGACTTTTTGCAGGCAGCAATTCCAGATCGAAGTATAAGAGAACCTTTGATCGACATTACAACTCTAGATCGAAGAAGAGGAAGACCTTTGATCGACATTTCAATTCCAAATCGAAGTAGAAGAAGACCTTTGATCGACATTACAACTCCAGATCAAAGTAGAAGAAGACCTTTGATCGACATTTACATTCCAGATTAAAGTAGAAGAAGACCTTTGATCAACATTATAACTCTAGATCAAAGTAGAAGAAGACCTTTGATTGACATTCCAACTATCCAGATCAAAGTAGACGAGGACCTTTGATTGTCATTCTATTCTAAATCGAAGTAGAGGAGGACCTTAGATCGACATTACAATTCTAGATCAATGTAGAAGAAGACCTTTGATCATTTTTTCAGCAATTCAGATCGAAGTAGAAGAGGACCTTTGATCGTTATTACAACTCCAGATTATCAAAGTAGAAGAAGACCTTAGATCGTCAATAATTCCAGATCAAAGTAGAAGAAGACCTTTGATCGTCATCCCATTCCATATCAAAGTAAAAGAAGACCTTTGATCATCATTCCAGCAATTCTAGATTAAAGTAGAAGAAGACCTCTGATTGTCATTCCAGCAATTCTAGATCAAAGTAGAAGAAGACCTTTGATCATCATTTCAACAATTCAGATCGAAGTAGAAGAGGACATTTAATCGACATTACAACTCCCGATCGAAGTAGAAGAAGACCTTTAATCGACATTTCCATTCCAGATCAAAGTAGAAGAAGACCTTTGATCGACATTACAACTCTAGATTGAAGTAGAAGATGACCTTTGATTGACATTCCAACTATGCAGATCGAAGTAGAAGAGGAACTTTAATTGTCATTCTATTCCAGATCGAAGTAGAGGAGGATCTTTGATCGATATTTCAATAATTCTAGATATCAAAGTAGAAGAAGACCTTTGATCGTCATACTATTTCAAATCGAAGTAGAAAAGGACCTTTAATCATCATTCCATTCCAGATCGAAGTAGAAGAAAACCTTTGATCAACATTTCCATTCCTGATCAAAGTAGAAGAAGACCTTTGATCGACATTCCAACTATCTAGATTGAAGTAGAAGAGGACATTTGATCATCATCACATTCTAGATTGAAGTAGAAGAGGACCTTTAATCGTCATTCCATTCCAGATCAAAGTAGAAGAGGACCTTTGATCGTCATTCCATTCCAAATCGAAGTAGAAGAAGACCTTTAATCGTCATTCCCATTCTAGATCAAAGTAGAAGAAGACCTTTGATCGTCATCCAAGACAACTCCATTTTAAGATTAGGATAGAAAAGTCCTTTGGTCACCAAAATTACCAAGAATCATGTCCAGAATCATCAACTACCAGCAAAGTCTGGTATTTTCATTGTTTTTTTGTCAAAAGATAAGGCTAGTTCTATGTTCCAAGATTTTAGGTTCGAGGGCTAGGTAATCTTTGAAAATTCAGCCTCAATTAAATCATGGTTACTAAAATCAGTGTCTTTGTTTTACATTGACATTCGCTTTTCAAGCTCTATCAATGAGGAGCATTCAGTAGACACTCAATTTTGCACCCATAATTTAATCAAGGAGAATGACTTAATTGCATCACATGCATCAATTGGTTCTTGCATTACATGCATCAACTTGTCTTTGAATTACATGCATTAATTCATTCATTACATATCATAAAAATGATCTTGAGATTCTAACAGTCGTAATGGTGTTTTCGGTTTTCAAATTGAGCCATCAGATCGAAAGATATTGCATGATCAAGTTTGCACGGTCAACATGCATTGTGTCTAGATAAGGTCGACCACACATGATTAGTTTAAATTAATTTTGATTGGTTAAACCATTAAAATTAATTAAATAATTCTGTGATTGGTTGATAATTAGTGTTTAAAATAGGATTGCATGTATAGGAATAAAAGGGATGATTGGATAACAATAAAATTGTGGATAATCTAAACTTATCAAGATTTATTTTAGGGTATTTATCTACAAGATAATTGTTCTTAAATAGCTTGAATTATCCAGAAAAGAGATGAAAAATCATAGACGGAGGATGAAAACATGTCTAGGTACAAAGACTGGCCAAAAAACCCTAGAAGAGAGTCCAAACGGCACCCGAACGTGAAAGAATGATCGGAGTCCAAAGGCCAATTTGGCACTTTTGGAGTGCCAAACAGCACTCTAAAAGGGCCGAATTTCCATGTATTGGGCTTTGGCCCAACAGCCTTCGAGTAACGATAATGCATACCATTTTCAACCTTTTCGCAAAAGGATGCGTTCGGATTCAAACTCTAATCGTCCGTACCTATTTTTTAGAGCCCTCTGACCTCTATAAATAGAGACTGAACCTCATAATTCATCATTTTTTTTAAGCTCTGAGAGGCACACGTTTTGAGGCTCTCAAATTGCTAATATTTGTTGATCCTCTTTGAGATTTACTGCTTAAATTAGGGTTTTTAGGTTTCAAAGATAACTGAATAATTTTCTTTGAACCCTAAAACATCCTCTCAAGAACAAGGAGTGCTCATGCAAGAGGTTGTTTTCAATCGCCCTCTCTTTTTTATGCTATCTTTTTATGATGATTAATGTTTTATCCATAGCATGAATTGTTAATTGTTGTTTTGTTTAAAGCATGATTGTTTTTTTTTTTTTTTTTTTAATGTGATTTTTATAATCTCTTTCTTGAATGTCAATAATCTACATGTGAACAATTCTTTTTCTTAAAATAAAAAAGATCTACATCTTTATTAGATGTAGATATGATTTTTCCTCAATACAAAAAACAAATCTGCATCTTTCTTAGATGTAGATTTGAATTTTTCTCAAATAAAAATGGATCTGCATCTTTATGAGATGCAAATCTGAATTTTTCTCAATTAAAAACTTATTTGTATCTTTCTTAGATACATATCTAATTTTTCTTTAATACATGTAGATTTGAAATAAGGAAAAAGATTAAACATGATTGTGTTTGTGTTTGTTTTCTTTAATTCATGTTGCATAAATTTAGATTATGAGTGAAACCCTCTTCTTAAAAAATCATTTTCATTCTTTTAAGACATATAAAAATAGATACAATATTTCTGTCATTAAAAATCTTTTTTTTTTTTTATTTATCATCACAACATAAATCTGGATTTTTATCACCAAAAACCACTTTTTCTACATACTACAAAACAGATTTGGAATTTTAACAAATCAAAATCATTTTTTTTTTTTACAATAAAAACATATTTGAATTTCAAAAAAAAAAAAAAAAAAAAAACAAAACAAAAAAAAAAACTTCATTCATAAATAAATTTGTGTGATTTAATTTTTGGTGTCACATGTTCAACATATCATTCATGACATGCATGAGATGGTACATTGGTTACAAGAGTCTAGAAGACCAAACTCTGTCTGGGCGGAATGGGTGCCTAACACCTTCCCATTCCGTAACCTAGCTTTCGAATTTAGGTCATTGGTTAAGTAGATCTAGCCTTGTCCTTATTTTATTTTATTTTATTTTTGCGTAGAATGTAACTAGGACAAAAGCCATGTATTTTTGGTAGATTGTAACTAGGCCCAAAGCTATGTAATTTTTAAGTTTTTCAAGATATGTAATTTCTTTTATTCAATCAATGAAGAGAACAATTCAGTCATGTATTTGTATATATTTAGTTTTTCTTATTTTTTTGTATAAAAAAAAAAGTGGCGACTCCATATCACTTACTCAAAAAGAGAGGTGCTCTAAAAGGTACCCAAATCTCCTGTTTGATGGACGCTTTTTTTCGAGGTCTCTCACAGTATGTTAGATTGAACTTTGAGGCTATAGCATTAATGGAATTCAGTTTTTTATCACAATCTTAATCGTTTATGTTCATATCATAGAAGTTTATTCATGAAAATCATTGAAAATTGCTTCAAAAAAATTCTGAAAAAATTTAGTTTCACGAGTTTTGATCGATCAAGAATCACCTTCGATCGATCGAGTGAGAGGGAAACCTCCTGGAAAATTTCATCACATATTTCAATCAATCGAATTTTATTTTGGATCGATCGAATGTTCCTTTTCAATCGATCGACTAGCAATTGGGAGTTGATCGAATTGGACAGAACCTATGTGATAGTTTTCTTTATATTTTCAATTGATCAAAAATTTCTTTTGATCGATTGAATGTTATTTTTCAATCAATCGAGTTCCGATCGAGTATCAATCGAGCTATGTAGAAGGTTTGGTCAAATTTCTTCACTTTTCGACTGATTGAGAGAAAGGTTCGTTGATCGAATGTTGTGAATTTTGAATTTTTCTAAGTGTTTTCACACTTTAAAAGTGCAAGGCTATGTATGATGAGATTACACAGATTTCTAATTAAAAACCTTTCTTTTAAAATATCTAATGGGAGAGAGATACAAGGGTTGGATCTCATGGTCTCCATTATCGGTTCATAGTAGTGTGGGTAAGCACCTCGTCTTGGTGTATATGCCTCGCGATCCCAAAGGAGGGTGTTTACTTCATAGCACTACAAGTTTGAACTTACCCGTAAAGTAGTGTGAACAAGCACCTCGTCTTGGCATATATGCCTCGTGATCCCAAAGGAGGATGTTTTGTTTCATGGTACTGGAAGTTTAAATACTACAAGGGAGATGAAATCTACACATGATTCTAGATAATGGTGTACACTAGACTAAGTGTAATGTTAACCTCCCAAAGGAGCTATGTCATTATTTACTTAGAGGCTAAAGTTAATACAACATATTATTAGTGTTTGATAAGAGTTATCATGATAACACTAATAATGAGAATAGTTCTCAATCAATCATGATGTTTATAATACACTTGCTACCAAGGAATTATAGACATGGATTGGGTTGTCGTTGCATATTTTATGTTATGGTTTTATTAAAGTTCCATACTATATGTTTATATGCTAAATTGATAATGTTCGGTTTACTTATTATATTCATGTTTGTTATTTTCAAATTTAAATCATGGCATCTTTTAGTCCACTTGTTGCTATTCTTAATCAAAACAAATTGACTAGATCCAACTATGTTGACTAGAAAAGAAACTTGGACATTGTTCTCACTACTGAAGAGCACAAATTTGTGCTTTATGAACCTTGTCCTAACTTCCCATCATTAGATGCTCCTCCTGAGGAAAAACAGCAATATGATCGTTGGCAGAAATTTAATGAGATGGCCAAGTGCTATATCCTAGCATCTATCTCAAATTTTCTACAGCATCAAATGCAGAATGTAGAACTAGCTTTGGACATAATGCCAAGTTTGAAGGAGATGTTTGGTAAGCAAGTCCGTTTTGCTAGGCAAGAAACTACGAGTCAGATTTACAATACCAAAAAGGCTGAAGGTACTTCAGTAAGGGAGCATTGTTTTAGGATGATCTCTCATTTGAATATACTGGAGGTTTTAGGTGCCGATATTGATGGAGAATCCAAAGCAGATATGATATTCCAATCACTATCAGAATCATTCAAAGAATTTAGACTTAATTATAACATGAATAAAAAGATTTATACATTATCTAAATTAATGAATGAATTGGTGGCGGCGGAAGGTATTCGTGGTACATCCAGTGTTGATGCTAATATGGTTGAAACTTCTTCTTCTCAACCTAAGTCAAAAGGCAAAGGTAAAAAGAAGAAGAAGAGGGACTTCACCAAGCAAGATGGTAAAAACAAATTGCCTTAGGAGTTCCCAACAAGGGAAAGAAAAAGGACTACACCAAAAGAAAGTGTTTCCATTGTGGCAACAAAAGGTCATTGAAAGGGTATAAAAAGTTCATTCCTTCTTAAAACATGTTTAGTACAGAATTCCATGGATTCCTGGTGTGTGGATTCAGGTTGTACTAATCATATCTGCAATTCTTTGCAAGGGTTCCAAGAGACCAAAAAGTTGAATAAAGGGGAAATGTTTCTTACTTTGGCTGATGGGAGCGGAATTCCAGTTGTAGCTGTTAGAGTGTTTAATTTATGTTTTGGTTCTAGAGTTTTAATATTGAAAGACTATTTGTATGTACCTAATGTTTGTAGGAATTTAATTTCTGCAACTTATTTAGGTAGACATGGATATTATGTTATCTTGAAAGACAATGTTGTAATAAAGAAGGA
The DNA here is from genome assembly GCF_001633185.2 of Quercus lobata. Taxonomy (NCBI): domain Eukaryota; kingdom Viridiplantae; phylum Streptophyta; class Magnoliopsida; order Fagales; family Fagaceae; genus Quercus; species Quercus lobata. Next base: position 39,429,264 of record NC_044908.1, read on the forward strand.
TAAAGTGTTTATCTATTCTGCCAATATTGTTGATGGTCTTTATATTTTAACTCCTGATAAGCATGAATTATACAATTCTGAATTAGATAATAATTCTCATGTAAAATCATTAAAGAGAAAGTTTCCTTCTACTAATAATACATATCTTTGGCACTTGCGTTTGGGTTATATTAATTCAAACAGAATTCAAAGACTGATCGAAGATGGCCTTTTAGAGCCATTGGAATTTGATGGATTTCCAATTTGTGAATCTTGTTTTAAGGGCAAAATGACCAAAAGACCTTTTAATGAGAAAGGTAGAAGAGCCCAAGAGTTGCTTGAATTAGTTCATACGGATGTCTGTGGTCCTATGTCAACCCAAGCAAAAGGAGGTTATGAGTACTTCATCACTTTTACGGATGATTACTCAAGATATGGTTATGTGTACCTAATGAGATGGAAATCCGAAGCCTTTGAAAATTTCAAAGAGTTTAGGGCTGAAGTTGAGAATCAATTGGGTAAACGCATAAAAGCCATTCAATCTGATCGAGGTGGCGAATACCTTCTTAGGGATTTTAAGGATTACTTAGCTCAAAATGGGATTGTATCCAAATTGACTGCACCTGGAACTCCTCAACAAAATAGTGTAGCAGAGAGAAGGAACATGACTCTTTTAGAAATGGTTAGGTCTATGATAAGTTATTCAACTTTACCAATTTCCTTTTAGGGATATGCACTAAAAACTTCAATGCATATTTTAAATTTAGTTCCATCAAAATCAGTTCCCAACACAACTAAGGAATTGTGGAATGGGTGCAAGCCTAGTATGAAATTCCTCCACATTTAAAGATGTTTAGCACATGTGTTGAAAGGGAAGTCTAATAAGTTGGAAGCAAAAAAGAAGTATGCATGTTTTTAGGGTATTCAAAGGAAACTAAGGGTTATTTATTCTATAATCACAAAGATAACAAAGTGTTTGTTAGCACCAATGCCAAATTTTTGGAAGATGATTATGTGAATAATTTTAATCCTAGAAGTAAAGTTGTCTTGTTTGAAATAGATGAACCTGTAATTGAACAACCAGCGGTTGAAACTAGGGATGATGTGGCTGTATTAGATACACCACAAGATATTACTCACAAGATAACTAGTACACAAGAGCCTCGTCGTAGAGGGAGGATTATAAGGGCACTTGTAAGATTTATAGGTCTGGGAGAAACTTATAATTATGTGAATAATTTTAATCCTAGAAGTAAAGTTGTCTTGGTTGAAATAGATGAACCTATAATTGAACAACCAACGGTTGAAACTAGGGATGATGTGGCTGTATTAGATACACCACAAGATATTACTCACAAGATGACTAGTACACAAGAGCCTCGCCGTAATGGGAGGATTATAAGGGCACTTGTAAGATTTATAGGTCTAAGAGAAACTTATGAAGCTATCTTAGAAGAGGCTGAATCTGATCCTTACAATTATGAAGAGGCAATGAAAGATATAGATGCACCTCATTGGGTCAAAGCTATGAAATCTAAATTGGATTTAATGTATTCCAATCGAGTTTGGGATCTTGTAAAGGTGCCTAATGGCATTAAACCTGTTGGTTGCAAATGGGTTTACAAGAGGAAGAGAGGGGTAGATGGAAAGGTTGAAACCTTTAAGGCAAGGCAAGTGGCGAAAGGGTATACACAAAAAGAATGTATTGATTATGAAGAAACCTTTTCACCAGTAACAATGCTTAAATCTATCATAATTCTTTTATCCATTGCTGCTCATTATGATTATGAAATTTGGCAAATGAATGTCAAGACTGCATTTCTTAATGGCAATCTTGACAAAGAAATCTATATGTTGCAACTGGAAGGTTTCGTAGCAAAGAACCAAAAGCATATGGTATGCAAGTTAAAAAGGTTCATTTATGGACTTAAGCAAGCATCTAGATCATGGAACATCAGATTTGATCAAGCAATCAAGTCATTTGGTTTTGAACAAAATCTAGATGAACCATGTGTATATAAAAGACATCAAGATAAAGTAGTAATCTTCCTAGTGCTTTATGTTGATGACATTCTACTCATTAGAAATGATGTAGGGGTGATGTCATCGGTTAAGATATGGTTGTCAAGCCAATTTGATATGAAGGACTTGGGTGAAGCTAGCTATATCCTGGGGATCAAGCTTTGGCAAGATCGTAAGAATAGGAAATTAGGCTTATCTCAAGCAGGGTATATAGATAAGGTTCTAGAACGGTTTAGCATGCAAAATTCCAAAAGAGGATTACTCCCTTTTAGACATGGACTTGCTTTGTCTAATGATCAAAGGCCTAAGACTCTTGAGGAAGAAAATATGATGAGACAAATTCTCTATGCTTCTGCAGTGGGAAGTCTCACGTATTCCATGCTATTTACTAGGCTAGATATCTGTTATTCAGTTGGCATAGTCAGCCGATATCAACCAAATCTAGGACCAAAACATTGGGAGGCTGTAAAGCATATTCTCAAGTATCTAAGGAGAACGAGAGATTATATGCTTGTTTACCATAGTAAGGATTTGATTCCTATTAGTTATATAGATTCAAATTTTCAATCAGATCTTGATTTCGAAAAGTCCACTTCAAGTTATGTGTTTACCTAGGGAGGTGGAGCCATAAGTTGGAGGAGTGTTAAGATTATATGCTTGTTTACCATAGTAAGGATTTGATTCCTATTGGTTATACAGATTTAGATTTTCAATCAGATTTTAATTTCGAAAAGTCCACTTCAAGTTGTGCGTTCACCTTGGGAGGTGGAGCCATAAGTTGGAGGAGTGTTAAGCAATCTTATATTGCTAACTCCACCATGGAAGCTGAATATGTTGTTACTTATGAAGCAGCAAAGGAAGCTGTTTGGCTCAAGAAATTCCTTTTTGATCTTGGTGTTGTGAGAATGGAGAAAGTTCCTATCACATTGTTTTGCGACAATAGTGGAGCAGTTGCATAATCCAAGGATCCAAGAAATCACAAGAAAGGAAAGCATATTGAAAGAAAGTATCACATCATTTGAGACATTGTTACTCGAGGAGATGTAGTAGTAGCAAAGATTGATAGTGCAAATAATCTAGCAAATCTCTTTACCAAAACCTTGCCCCAAAGGACTTTTGAGTCACATTTTGAGAGAATGAGAGTTAGATTAATGCACAATAGTCTTTATGGCAAGTGGGAGATTGTAGGATATGTGCCCTTTAAATCCAATTATATGATGCTATGTATGACATCATGTATAATATTATGTTGTGATTAATAAATTGTTTTATTATTATCTAAAATAATGGTTTCATGAATATTTGGACATTATCATATAGTCCATGAGATGCATAGTATGTGATTTAGTTACAGAAGATACAAATCACAAGTTCTTTGTAAACTCAGAATTTTAGTTTATAGTCGGTGATGAAATTGGGTATTTCATCTACGAAGACTATAACATATCAACTAAGATGATTTTTCTTGATCATGGAAGTGGAGACTTCTAGTTGATATGTCGATATGTTTAAGTGTTAAGACATATTGAACTGGACTACTGTGAGATTTATTATTCTACTAATGACTGTCAAATGAATAATAAATCTCATGACTTCTATTTACATGAACTCTCAATCCCAAGATAATAATAAACCTAATTATGAAGTGTAGGTTGCTTTAATATATCAGGAGTGAGATCTAAAGTTACGATCAAAATCTCAGTATGTTGGGTAGCCACATTTAATGTTGAAGGAACATATATTCTCAAGATGAAATTCATAATCTCTTAACGGAGATATAAAATATTCTTTTGAGATAAGTTTAATGGGTTTGGTTATTCAGAGTGTTAGGCTTAACCACTTTTGTAAGAAGTTACTAAAGTATATATTTATGAAATTGGATTTCGTAAATATATGATGAATAACTTAAAGGATTAAACCAGGTACTCAAGGATTAAGATGTAGTAATCTTCAAAGTGGCAGTCAATATTCATGACTTTGTATTACTAAAAATATTTTAATGAAGGGGTTGTATGTATAATAAAATTTTGGAATATAATTTATTAATAAGACCTAGAGCGCAATTATATTTATATGTAATTTTGGGCTTGTCAAGAGTTAATAGAAAGGCCTAAAACCCATTGGAGCTAGTGTCTTATTTGTCCCTTTTGGTCCCTCTCCAAGTCACATACTAAAACCCAATTGGAATGGCCTAAAAGGTTAGCCCAATTAGATAATCAGTTATATATAAGGAGAGAAACATACAGAATTTAGTAATGTATGAAAATGGTGTGTATGTGAGTGTAAGCCACTCTCTTATTCTCCTTTGAACACATACGTATAAACTAATTGAGAGACCACACTTCTTAGGCATAAATGGAATTGGAGTGAAGATTAAAAGTGTTCCCAAGTACTTCTAATCTTTGGTTTTGAATTTCACCGCACCAAGGTACGCTTTCTTGTTCTTAAATTCTGAAATTTACATAGTACATGTTATCAATTACAAATGAAGTAGATCCGTTAATTTTCTGCTGCGTATGTTTTGTATATGATACAAACTATTTTTTTCCTACAATTCCCTGCTTGTGTATTCATTGTGTGAATTGTTATCGACAATCTCTTCATACTATGCGTATCTATTTGCTTCATCGTGGGATTATGGAATCTTACACTAAATGGTATAATCATGGAGAACCTTGTGTATTGAACGAGGAAATTCATGATAATGAAATGTTGGATAGTGATCATATGGATGGTATCGATGCCTTGGTGTTTGATCAAATTAGAGGGGAACCAAGAAATGCAAACCAAGATGAGGAAGTGTGTAATTTTGACAAATTTGAGGAAGATGCAAAGTGTGAGTTGTATCCAGGTTGCTTTGATTATACTGTATTGAAGTTTGTTATTGAGACGTTGAATGTAAAGGTAATGCCCAACTTGAGTTCTAATAAGTTTCTTCTCAAAAAATAATAGCTTTAAAATACTACACTTCTTACTTAATATAAGTGCGATGTAGTGGCAAAGTCGGGATTTAATTTTAAGGAACAAATTTTTTTAAGCAACACACATGTTGTATGTTATATAGGGATGATAATTTTCCCCAACCCCACCTTGATCCTCCCCTCTCCGCTTCGCCTTGTGTGAGTTTTTCCAACCCCACAAAGGTAGTGGGGGCAAGGATGGGGCAAGATTTTAGCCCTGCACCACAAGGCGGGGTGGGGATGGGTATAGACTTTTTAGCCCTACCTTATCCTTGCTCCGCCCTGCATTAATAAGGGCTATAATTGTAATTTTTTCATACCCTAAAATCCTATTATTTAAAAAAAACAAATCAATAATAGCTTATTTTATTCTACTCAATATGGCTCTCTGCCTCTCTCTCTTCTCTCTATACATACAAATGAAATTGAAGAAGCACGGTTGGAAATAAGGTACTAATTTTGGACTTATGGTGCCTCACTAACCTTTGACAAACGTAAGCTGCTTCATCAATTTTTTTTTCTTTGGTTAATTGCTTGGCTTTATTATGAAGGCTTTGCTGTAGTTGCTTCCTTCCTATCTTTCTTCTTTCTATCTTCTTTGTGTCTTCATTCTATCTTCTTACAATGATGGAATGTGGAGATTCTTTTACCTATCTACTTGTCTTGTTCAAGTGTGCTAATGAACAACAGTCTGTCATGCTCATTTGTGGGAATTTGTATGTCTGTTTGAGTCTGTTGGTGAAATAATATCTGTCATTTCTTTCTTGACCTGCAGGATTTAGGTCTATGAATGTCTACAGCCTATGTTGTCATCCAAATTGTAGGGATCCTGGGAGTTTTGGAATAGTTCAGGATGAGTCCTAAAATTTGGTGTAGGAGAAGATTCTATCATGGTATCATCTTTATCATCTGAAATTTGTGAGGCTACTTCTAATAGCTGTCTTCTGTCTGAGACCGAAGCTAATTGACATTGAAATAAATTTTTTCAAGGAGGAAATTAGGGGTTGAGGTGTCAGTCTTGGGGGAGGATTTTGTCTCTATGGATTGGAAAATGTTTGTAAAGTCAAATCTGTTTTACCATTTCATGTTAAACTATCTGGCCAACACAAGAAAAGGATACTGGGGATGTTTTTATATCTTATAAAACCATCTGATAATCCATGGTAATTTTGGATATTTATAAAAGAATTGAAGGAGTTTGGGGAAGTTGTAAAAGTAAGGTGGACCATCTGGTTTCCTTTTTTGGAAAATTTTGAAGGCTCTTAAGAGGTTAGGGGGAAGGATAGAGGTTTCAGGACCATAAGAGTTCCACCAATCAAGGAACCATCTGGGAGTAACAAAATATGTCTTTCTAAACATATCAAAATTGGAAAACTATGTATGTTTGTTAATATTATTTTGAAAAAGTAAAAATCTATCTCATGATTCTATATAATCATAAAAGTTGAAAAACTAGGGATTGAAAGATTGGGAGAAATTTCTAGTGATCCAAGGTGAGGATTTCCACTGTGAAGGTGTTAGGATTTGTTTAATGATGTTGATGCCCATTTTTTATAAAAAGGGCCTAGCAATAGAAAAGCCCAGTAACTATCAAAGAGAAATGAAGAAATGAGATTAGTAAGCAATGGCAGAAGCAAAGGGCCATAAAAGCCCAAAAAGAAAGAAAGAAGGAAATAAGGCCCAATGGGCTCGCTTGGAAGGAAGTGCCAGCAAGCAGGCCCATAGGCCTGAGAAGAGGCAAAAGTGGAGTAAGCCTAATAAGCCCATGTCATCCTCCATAAAGGATGAGCATGGGCAGAGGGGACGCATGAGCAGAGTGAGATGAAAATTGAGCAGCAACGGCTAAAAAAACATGGGAAAGAAAGAAAAAAAATGGAGGATAGTGGAACAACCACATTATGGCCAGAGCACAACCAAACTATTCCTAGCCAATGCAAGGGAGGTGGGCCTACAGTCAAGGGATTTACAGAGGATGTGGTTTGGTGGAGGGAGGAAAAGAGCCTATTTTCTAGTTTCCAGCTAGAGCCTTTTTTGGGGGATGTCTTGCTAGGATGGCATCTTTTCCCAAAATGGGTGGTAGATGGTTGGAACCACTTAATGCATGCTAGAGATATGAATAGAGAGAGACCTAAAGCCTAATCCGTTCAAGCAAGGGGGAAAAGTGCTGCGACTTAATAATGCTCCCAAGTGCAGGATTATCGCGAAGTAATAACTCGGAAAGTCCGAGGTCAAATCCACAGGGAAAAGGGAATTGATTAGCAAACCACAAGAGAATAAAACTAAAATAATAAAGTTTAACTAAAGAGATTTTTGGTAGTTTGGTAAAGGTAATTTAAATTGAGTGAAAATAACAATATATTAAGGTGCTAAGGTTTAGGGATCTACACACAACACATCTATTGGTAGTCTTAACAATATTTATTTTATAACTCAACTAAAATTCATACGAATGATGATTTTAGTTGGATGATTTAACAATAAAAACTCAAGAATTAATTGTCTAAGGTAGTTTCATGCAATTGATTGATTTTAGGCAAAACAAAACTAGTGAATTAGTTCGCAGGGAATACTAAACATTTAACGTGCCCGAAGTCTACGATAAATCAAAGAATTATACAGAACTAAACACTTTTCTAGATGAGTAAAACAATCAAAAACATAAAAACATAAGCATTAAAACCAATAAATAATTGTTAAGAACATACCAATAAACGGTTGGGTTTCACCCCTTGCCTTAGCAAGGCTTCTAGCAAGCCATAATACAAATAAAACTCTAAAAACTATAAAGAAACTTTAAGAAAACCTAAATTATGTTCTACAGCAGCTCCTCCCTGAATTTTGCCCTAAAGAGCCTATAAATAGGTCAAGGAATCCTATTACAAGTTGAATTCCCGTTTGGAGGAAATCCCAGGTTTTTAGGCTTCACTTAACTGAAGTTTTTGTCTCATTTAAATTCAGAATTATGACTTTTAGTAAACTACAAAGTTGTATCCCTTTAAGTTATCTTTCCAGCCCAACTTGAATCATCTCGATTGGACATCGGAGCAGAAAGTTATGCTCCAAATACTAACTGGTGCACAGGCTAGAATCCTAATCCGAATTGGACTTGAATTAGGTGCAAATTTCTTTTGATTCCTTGCTCTAATTGGACTTAAATTTAATTGGGTTGACCTTCTTTGACTTCATCATGGCCCTTGTAAAATTAAAGTCCATTATCTTTCTTCTTTGCACAAATCCACTTATTTAATTTCATTATCATACAAAAGACAAATTCACGCATTAAAATTCAATTAAGCACAAAATTGATTATTTAGCATTATTCCAAAACCAATTATAAAATGCATGAATTAATTCAAAATAAGTATGATAGTGCTTTCTAATAATGATATAAATGTGCAAAATTAAGCTATTATAAAAAAGGCTCACAGCAAAACCAAACAAATTGGGATTTTTTGTGGGATTAGGTGGTGGAAGAGAGAGAATGTATTGGGCATATGCAAATGTAGTAGTAGTCGAGCAACCAATGGGTTAGTGGACAACTCTAAAGAGCTGTTCACAGCAGACAAAAATGGTTGGTGAGCCATTGGGATAAAAGAGAGAAATCCTGTGTGATTAGCATATATAAATAGGAATAGTAGCTGAGAATGGAAATGAGGAGGAAAAAAGGGCAAGAATACAGAGAGAAACAAAAGTGAAAAAATAGAGAGAAAGGAAAAAGTCAAGTAAAAAGGAAAGAGAGAGAATGCAGCAGAAAGGCATGCATCAATATGTTATCTTTTCCGACCCTCTTATAGAAAATCCATTCTTTGAAATCCCAAAGCAACAAGAAGTAACCATCTTGGCCCATTCCCCAGAATGCACAACTTTGATGGTATAACCCAATAGAAAGGTTGTATAAGTTAGGATTCGGGTTCTTTTTTGGTTCACTTATTGCGGGAAGAATTATCATTTTACATTCTGCTATATCATTCTTACATTCCGTTGTATCGTTAAACTTCCTACTATATTGACCATACTAGTTATCCTGATGACTAACCTTTCTATTGTAACCAACTTATCTACTATAGCTAACCTTTTTGCTAAGAGACATTTGCTTTTAAATATGTAAAACATGTACTAACACTTGCCGACTAATACATATGTATTTGTTAATCTTTGTTGTCTCTATTTCTCAGATGCTATGCTTGTGCACAAATTGGCCTTTAGCAAGGTCTTGCTAGAATAGTGGGCCAGGCCCAACTTTTTGACTTACCGCAAAATGGGCTTGAGTCCAGTAGAAGAGGCCTCAGCTTGTTAACGTAAAAAAAAACCTACATTAAATTTGCGACTCCACTAGGGAGTTGGGAGACAGAAAGGGGAACAAAGAGGAGAAAAAAATAAGGAACACAGAACCCTCGCAAGCCATGCCTCCAAGATCAAAGACAACACATAATATGAGTGTCGTACCCTAACCAGGGAGAAGGTGCGAGATCAAGCAAAGTTTCGGCCAGCCAGCCTGGTCAAACTAACTATGGAGAATAAGCAACCAGTCCAAGGGTTGGACCATAGCAACAGTAGAAGAATCCCGGGGAAAACACCAACTTCTTCATAGAAGTGATGTAGTCAATGCAGTACACCTAGCAACAGCCGGGGCAGGAGATTCACCAGCTGAAGGCTGACTGGACTAAAGAGAAGGGTAGTCAACATAACCTTGAAAATGTGGCAAAGAAAGAAGAAACTCCAGAAGGTGGCTGCGCATGGAATGCAAAACCACGATATGTGACCATGGCAGATGTCATAGTACTGCCAGAGCAAGAAAAGGCAAAAATGCCAAAGGAGAAGCTTTTCTCGAGAAGGCCACCACACTCAATGAGGCTACTTAACAAGCCGAACACAGAGAGATATGAGCCACCAACATTCTCTTAGGACAATGGTAAGAAGGGAAGGGCTATCGAGCACGTGAGCAAGTTTATAGACACACAAGAGCCCTATGTAAGAGACGAGGACCTATGTCTACATGATTTTTTGAAATCTTTAAGTGATCTAGCTTACACTTGGTATACTGGCCTAAAGCCAGGATCCATACCCACTTAGTACGACATGGTGGAAGTTTTCTATAGCAAATATTTTCATGGAGAAGAAACAGTTACCTTGGCAACTTTCCAAAACACAAAGTAGAGGAGTCGAGAAGACCTCTTAGAGTACATTAAGAGATTTAGGGACATAGCCCTCAATTGTCACGACCATTATGAGGAAAAGACGTTGGTGGAGATGTGCACGGGCAACATGATCAAGGAATATAGGGCCGTACTCGAAAACTTAGACATTGTGTAGTTTTCCCAGTTACTATAGAAAGCTAGAAAGACAGCTCAATCAGTGAAGCCCAACTTAGAGAAGCCAAAAGAAAGGAAGTCAATCCCACAAGCCATGGCGATTTCTATAGGGGAAAAGAGGAGGAAGTCCGAGGGAAAGGAGTTCGAAAACCCCTCGCCAATACCTTGCACTCCAAAGGAGTTAGATGAGCTCCTGGATCGGTGGATCGCAGATGGGGTCTTTAAACCTAACTAGGTGCCTAGAGAGCCTATAAAAGAAGAGTGGAGAGGCCCTTGTTTCTACCGCTTGCACTATTATGTACAACATCCTACCGTAGAGTGCTAGACATTCCACAAATTAGTCCACTGAAGAATCAAAAAAGGAACTCTTAAGCTTTCTCACCCAGAAGTTTAGAGGAATCTGTTCCCTAATAAAAAAGGGAAAAGAGTGGCGGCAATAGTCATCTGCGTAGACCTCGGTGATGAAAACGAGATCACTTTCAGCGATGAAGACATGGAGGTAAGGCACCTAGATCACAAGAGGACCCTCTATCTAGCGACCACTATAAATCAGATTCCCATCAAACGAGCATTGGTGGACACCAGTGCCTCAGTAAATCTCATACCACTCAGCACTTTAGAAGCAATAGAAATACCAGAGTGCAAGATTCTGGGGTTCCCCATGGAGGTAACAAGATTTGGGGGAAGCGGTGAGTACACAACTATGTATATATAGTTGTGGCTGAAAATGGACCTCATAGCCTCCCTAACTCGCTTTCATGTAGTGAGGACAGATGTCTCATATCATATACTGTTGGGACGACCGTGGCTACACAAGCACCGCCTCATCCCTTCGACATACCATTAGTGTGTGAAAGGGAGGCTTAATGGTAGAATGATCCAGATAGCCGCAAACCTACCCCTTTCGAACAAGCAGAGGCCCACCTATTAGAAACAATATTCTATAACAAGTGGGCACAGTCTAGAGAAAGCTCTGTATCTAAGCACTCCGGTACCTTCATGCCTAAATGGGAGGATATTGAAAATGACCCAAAACTAAACCTAAGGGGGTTATTGGAATGAAAGAGGGAAAGGAAAGAGGTACCAATCACAGAATCAGATAGTTTGCCACGATGCGTTAGGGTCAAAACGTCTGATGCCAGAATAATATACAAATTATGAAGGTGCACGGGACCTACTTGCAATCTGTAGACGGGTCCTGAAGAAGGGCTCGAGCATAAGCCCTCGGTATACTATACGACCCAAGAGGATATGGAGAAAGAAGATAGAGTGGGAGTAGAAAAAGCAACAGCAACGGAAAAGGAAGCACATGTATCCGTGGAAGAAAAGCTAGAGGAAGTAAATTTAAGCAATGACCCCGCAAAAACCAAGGCCCATTTTGATTAGCTCGGAGCTAACTAAAGAAGAGAAGACAAGCCTGATCCAACTGCTAAAGGAGTTCAGGGATGTGTTTGCATAGGAATATGGCAAGATACCAAGTTTAGATCCAAACTTAGTGGTGCACACACTCAATGTGGAGCCCGGGACCAAGCCAGTTGCTTAACCAGTTAGAGTATTCCATACCAATATAGAGACGTAAATAGTTCATAAGGTGCAGAAACTACTGGTGGCAGGATTCATCAAGTCCATCCAACACCCAAGGTGGTTGTCCAATATTGTGCCAGTCAAGAAGAAGAATAGGCAAATCAGATACTGCGTGGATTTCAAAAATCTCAACCGAGCCCATCTCAGGGACGAGTTCCCCTTGCCAAACATGGACCTACTAATAAATTCTACCATAGGGCATGCTATGTTTTCTTTCATGGATGGATTCAACGGTACAACCAGATCCAAATGGCACCTAAGGATGCATAGAAGACTGCTTTCAGAACACCCATAGGTAACTTCTATTACACGATGATGCCTTTTGGGCTCAAGAACGCGGGTGCAACTTATCAATGCACTATGACTGAGAGCTTCCATGACATGATGCATCACGAAATGGAGGATTACATGGAGGACATAGAGGTGAAGTCAAAAAAAATAAGAGGATCACATCAAAGTCCTTAGAAAAGCATTTAATCAATGTAGACTTTATAAGCTGAGGATGAACCCACTAAAATGTGCATTTGGAGTTTCTGTAGGAAAGTTCATGGGATTCTTGGTCCACAGCAGAGGAATAGATGTTGATCCAGCATAAGCAGCAACAATAGCAACCATAAGGCCTCCCTTCACTATTAAAGAATTAAAGAGCTTTTTGGGCAAGGTTTCTTACATCAGAAGGTTCATATCGGGCCTAGCATCAATCACCTCAACCTTTGCAAAGTTATTAAGGAAGGGGCACGGTTTTGAGTAGGGCATCAAATAGCAGAAAGCTTTTCAAAAGTTATAGCAGATCAAGATGAACCTACCCACGATACAAGCATCAGTCTACAAGAAGCCATTATTGTTGTACTTGGCCTCAAGCCCATCAGACATTGGGGCACTAATAGGCCAAGAAGACGAGGGAGGCATTAAACAACTAGTGTACTACATCAATCGCGCCTTGAAGGATGTTGAGACACGCTATCCTAGGCTAAAAAGGGTATGTATAGCAATTTTTTATGCATCACAAAGGGTTCGCCACTACTTCCTGGCCTACAAAGTGCATCTTATGACTAAGTTATGCCATCAAATCACTTTTACGGCAACCTATCTTGTCTAGTAGGATAGCATAATGGCTACTGCAGTTATCACAGTACGATTTGAAGGCCAGGACACCTAAAGCAGGGAAGAGTCAAGTCATAGCAGACCTGCTAGCCCAATTCCCAAGAGAAGAGGAATTCTTGCTGAATGATAAAGTACTTAGAGAAGTGGCTACTGCAGAAGTAACATCAAAAGAGTGGGTCATGAGATATGATGGCTCTTTTACGGTAGATTCGAGAGACGCAGGAGTATTTCTTTATCATAAAGAAGGAGAAACCGTGGTGCTGTCATTCAAATTAGAGTTTTCTTGCTCAAATAATACCACAAAATACAAGGCATACTTGACAGGATTAGCAGTGGCCTTAAAAGTGGGAGTCCAACACTTGAGAGTTATAGGTGATTCCAATTTATGGTTTACCAGGAAAAAGGAAGCTTTTCCTCAAAAGAGCTAGCCTTGGCTCCCTACAGAATGTTAGCCCAAAGGATGGAGGAGAAATTTCACACGTTTGAAATAGATCACACCCAAGGAAATGAGAATAGATATGATGATGCACTTGTTGCCTTGGGATCATAGATAGCCTTTGAAGGGAGTAGCACCACGGTAGAAATCAGGAAGAGAAAGGAGCCTATTATCGAAGCACTCAAATAAAAGTTTGCAAAAGAAGAGGAATGTGGGGAGGACTGGAGGATTCCCATAAAGCAAGTTTTGTTAAATGAAGGGACTATTGAGGGATTGAAGAGTGTGAAGGATTATGCTCTTGTGAAAGGGGAGCTCTACCACAAAATTCTTGGAGGAATTCTAGCAAGATGTATTGGGCATAGAGAGGCTCAAAAGAAACTAGAAGAAGTACATAGCAAAACCTTATGGATTCTGCAAGGAAGTTAGCTTATACAGCAAGTTATAGAGAGTAGTTTTCTATTGACCTAATATGAGCATAAAGGCAAATCAAACTCAAAGTCAATGTGAAGCCTGCTAGATGGCCGTAGATTGGGAGGAAAGTTACGCTATGTTTGTTGAAGAAGATTGGAGGGCCCCTTTTGTTGAATATTTGGCCAGTGGTGTCCTGCTGTAGAAACACGAAGGCAGGTACAAACTTAAAAGGTTGGTGACCTATTATTTCCTACATGAGGGAACCTGTTCAGGAAAGGATTTGATGGAGACCCACTATGATGCCTGAGGCCAAAGGAAGCTAAGGAGATGTTGAAATATGTGCACTCCGGCAAGTGCAAAGAACATTAAGGAAGGAAGAAGCTGTGTAGATATATCCTATAAAAGGGGTATTACTAGCCAAGCATGAAGAGGAATGCAGCAGAATTTGTAAAGAAGTGCCGCAAGTGTCAGCTGCAAGCAAATCTGATCCACACCCATTCCCAAGGCCTATAGAGCATGGTAATGCCATGGCCATTCCACACTTGGGGGTTGGATTTGGTGGGACCAGTCAATCCTCCCTCAAATGGACACATTTGGATCCTAGTGACCATAGAGTATTTCACCAAATAGGTGGAGGCAATCCCACTCCACAAAGCCACTGGGGAAGCCATGGCAAACTTCATCAAAGAAAACATAATTGCAAGGTTTGGAATACCCCATAGGATCATAAGCAACAATGATACACCCTTTTATGAATAAGGAAGTTATAAGGATGCTAGAGCACTATCAAGTTAAACACCACCGATCTTTGCCCTATCATCCACAAGAAAATGGGCAAGCTGAAGCAAAAAACAAAACTTTCATCAAGATCATCAGCAAAATGAACCAACAGTACAGTGGAGGATGGGTCTTACACCTAGCAGATGCGTTTTGGGCTTACCACTGTTCACCTAAGTCTACCAAAGGATTCTCTCCTTTTTCATTGGTATACGGGACGAAGGCTGTAAGCCTCACAAAATTAATGATACCATCGCTAAGGGTCCTCCAAGCACAAAAGAAAGAAGGATGTATTCTGGCAGAAAGGTGTGAAGACTTGGAAGAATTATATGAGAACAGAGAAGAAGCCCAAGAGCATAGCTATAGGTACAGACATAAGATGGTGGAAGCCTATGGGAATGCCATAAAGGAAAGGGTGTTTGCAGAAGGGCAGTTAGTGTTGAGAACAACAGAACATATTAGGAGAGGATTGGCGGCCCATCCAAGTTTGCCTTAAAATGGGAGGGACCCTATGTGATAAAGGAAGCCAATGCCAGTGGGTATTATCTCCTGGCCAAAATGGATGGGAGTGATTTGATGGACCCTATCAATGACAAGTGGCTCAAACAGTATTACGCTTAAGTGGCATTATGTAATCTTACATTTTTTTGTTATTTCCTCCAAGTGACTGCCCTTGCAAGGGATGTTGTGGCACAAAAAGGTAATTTAGTATTTTGTAATGTAAACATTGTCATGTAACATTAGAAAGTAATGAAAAAGGCATCATAAAAAAATTATGTTGTATTATAAAGCATGGCAAGCATTGTAGTAGAAGTAGCAATAAGTTACAAACCAAAAGCATAAGTCATACTAGACTTAGTAGAAATAGTCATAAGTACCAAGCAAAATAAACATACTATGAGAGAAGAAAGAGAAAAGAGAAAACTATAGAATAACTAAGATAGCCGAGTACGTAGTAGAAATCATAGGGTGGTGATAAGGGGTTTGTCTTAAAAACGATTGGGGGCAATCACATTGGAGAGAAGACGCTCTCGATAAGCCTCCAAGTCTGCTATCTACTTCTTTAAACCCTTAATCTTAAAATCAACAGCATCAACTGCAGGTTGAACCTTTCACTTGAAGAAAACACGGGCAATTTCTCGAAGATAATCCAGTAGAAAGCCCACTTCAAATTCAACATAGATAAACTCTTGGACTGCTACTGTCCATTGCAAAATCTTCTCTGCAGAAACCGTTTCAACAAAGTTATGCTGAATGTCATTCATAATGCAGCCCAACAACTTGAGGAAATACTCCCTAGCAGAATGACTAAAGGGAAACTTTTGCATAAATTCCTCGTGGTCCCAGTGAATGGCCTGTAGATGGTTTAAACAGTCTTGAGGCACCTGGTATCCAAGAATATCCACATAAGGAGGGCCAGTACCCTAGAAATCCATTGTGTCAAGATCGTTTTTCTCCACTTGTTCAAAGTGAATGAAGAAGGAAGTAGCCTCCTCCACGGGGTCGACAGTAGTAGTAGAACTGCTCCTCACCTCAAAGACAACGCTCTGAGTTTCCTCAGTAGGCAACAGACCTAAAAAAGGACAGAAAGAATAGCTCATAAGCCTCGAGAGTAAAAAGAAAAGAAAAATGAGAATAGAAAAAGCATGGGCAAAGTTGAAAAGTAAACTTGCCAGGTCCGGCAGGAATAGGCTTTGCAGGAACACCTACAAACTCTTGCTTCTCAGGGACCTCGGTGCCTGCATGACATGGTGATATGCTTGTTAAGGAAGGGAATACACAAAGAAAATAAAAAGAGAAGAGAAGGAAGAAAAGGCCAAGGGGGAGAGTCCATACCTATGTTTGCAGTATCAAGCTCTTCACTAAATGTATCCTCAGAATCAGAGATCTTGTTCTTCATAGCTAGCTTGTCATCTAAAATCCTCATTAGGAGACAACTCCACGTCAAGCATGTCAGTAGCAGAAGAGGGAATGGAAGAGGGAGTAACCACCAATAAAGGCCCACCTCCAACTACCTAAGGAAGGGCAGTAAATGGGTTGCTGGAAGATATAATTGGTGAAAGGGTGGTGAAAGGAGCCTTCTCAGTCCAAGCACCAATGGGGGAAACACCTCCCTTGGGAGGAGTAAATACCCTAGTGGAAACCTCCTTAGCAATAGAACTAGACCCCTCTGGAACCTTCTCTTCAACAGGAGCTCCCTCCTCAGTAGGATCCAGTTTTGATGTAGGAATTGGGGCCCTAGTGTTGATACCATATTTTGTCTACCCTCGATTTGTATGATGACCCCGAAAAATCCAAAAATATTATTTTCTCCCCATGGGGCCGCGAGGACATTCAGAATGACGTGGCGTAACCCGTTTGGACACCGAAGCACCCAAAGTGCCTTTTTCAGCTAAAATGACCAGAATGCCCCTAGTCAACCTAGGGTTGACCGAAGGTTAAGCAAGTTCAAAACCCTTACAAAAAAACATCTTTCATAGTTTTACATCAAACCCGAGCTTCTCGGAGATTTTTGGCAACCTTAACCAAGTTGACCCGGAGTTGACTTTTGGTGGGCCCCAAAAACCCTAATTTTGATTTGGCAGTCAGAACGGATTGAAACCAATGCCATTGAGAAGCTTATCAAATTCTCAGTTCAACGACTATTCATGGGTCAAAATCGGAGTTAGAACGGCCGAGATATCACGAAAACCAGGATAACACACCAATCGATGCACCACTAACTTCCGAGAGCCATAACTTTTGATCCGATCGTTGGATTTTCAAGTTCCAAACCTTTTCAAAAACAGGAAATCAAGATCTTTCCAAGAGTGTCAAGATCAACCCAATCCATAACCTTTTGAAGGTTGCGACCCTTAAAGGGTTGTCAACGGCCTTACAAGGGCCATCGCCTCAAAAAGCATGTCAAGGCTATAAAAGGCCCCAAGCACCCCTTAGACCAAAAAAAAAGGAGACTCCCTTGGCTACCTGCTCTTTTCCTAGATGAATTTTAAGCTTTTCTCCCCTCTTCCAAACCAAAAAAACGCATCAAAGCCTCTTGATTTTTCTCTTCACCAAAAATAGAAGGTATTGTTCTTATACCTAATCTTCTTTTCCTTGGTCCTACATCTTGGATTTGGGGTTTAGGGGTATGGATGTAGTTTTTTAGCTACTATTCACACCCCTAACTTCCTAAATCTTTTTCTAGCATTTTTCTTGCTCTTTTTTACCTTAAAAACATGATTTATTGCTTTCCTTAGCATGTTGTTTGCTTTATTTGTGCTTCTAGCCTAAATCTCCTTGCTTTTTATGCCTTATGCCATGTTTCATGCTTAGATCTACATCCTTACATGCTTATATGTTTAGATCTACATGCTTTATGCTTATGGCATGTTTTCCTATGCTTTGTTCCTCTTTTTATTCTAGGATGATGTTAGGGTTACATGCTCACATGCTTGTATGATGTTGTTGGCTATGCTTTGCTTGGATCTATAGGTCTATGTGTTTATTTCCATGCTATATGGTTAGATCCTCATCTTCACATGCTTTTATGCTTGGATCCATGTTCTTCCATGTCTATGTGCTAGGCTTTTACATGCCTACTTGCATATTTTCATGCTTATATGTGTAGATCGGTGTGTTTACATGCTTAGATTGGTGTTCTCTACATGCTTCATGACATCATCTATGTGCTTGTGTGCTTCTCGCCTTGTTAATGTACTTAGGCCTAGACCGTGTTTGTCATGCCATGTGCTATTGTAGCTCTTTTGTTCCTTTTTATCGCATTTTCTTGTGTTTTGGCCTAATGGTTAGGACTTGATCTAGACCCTATGGTCTTTGTCATTGTCCATACAACAAGGCCCACATTAAAGGGTTTGGATCATCCTATTTGCATGTCTATGCTTGCTTGCTTCTATGCTTTATGCTTGTGCTAGCCTCTCTTGTTCTAGGCTTTGCCACGCTTGATGCCCTTAGTAGGTTTGTGGCTGTGTGGTTACATCCAATGCCCATTGGGCCTTTTTTGGATGCAACCACTTAGGATGCATCACCATGATGCCGATTGTTCCATACATACCCTTCCACTTTTCGCTCCGTGCGATGATATGCTTACCATGTTTGTTTGTGACACCCGTTGGCTTTCTATGCATCTTTACATGCTTGATTACATGTTCATGCATGAGTCTTGCTTGCTAGTGTGTCGTCCATGCTTCAACATAATGAAGTTATGGACATTTGATCCAAACCTACATTTGTCCCTTGCGGACACCACCTTTTGTTTGCTTTCTTGCTTGTTTGTCTTCTCGTTTGTTTGCTTGCTTTCTTGTTTCTTTGCTTGCCATGTCTATCATGTTTATCTTCTTTATGCCTCTTTCACATGCACTTTGCGTCTTTTTCCTTCCATTACTTGTCCGCTAGTTTCTTGTCTTTTCTTTTGTATGTAAACACATGGAGCGAGGACACTTGGAGCTAGGGCATGGTCTCCCAAGTGCAAGTAAAAAGGGCGAGGATGCAAGCATGTGGACATAAGCCAAGCGATTATGATCAGTAGGTTTAGGGGTCTAGCCACTCCCATTTGGTTATGTACTCTTTTAAATCCACTTCCTTCCTCCCTCCTTTCTCTCTTAGATGGGTTGTATTAGGTATATTATGCCGTGTACTATTCATCCTCATCTCTAGAGTATGGCGACCCTTGTTTACTTTCCTGCACCTATATTTTGGGCCATACTCTAAGGATGTAGGCATTTACTTTCTTGCTCTGTGTGCTTGCATTGTGCATGATGTATGTGTTAGGACATATGTGATTCAATGATAGGAACATATGTCACTATTTTATGTAATTGGCTAATTCTTTAACAAAACACATTTTACTTGTAATTGGGTAGATCTAGGATGTGTTTAATGCTTCAAGAAACAAGGTTTCAAGTTCAAGTGTTAAAGCCATGCAAGTCTGTCCAAGAATCAAGTCAGAAAGTGCAGGATTTTAAATCTTGGTAGCTAGTATCTATCGAGGTTTAAAGAAAGCTGTTTCAGCCCGAGGCTCGATAGCTGCTCGACAGATAGGGTATCTGTCAAGATTTATGAAGTTCTGATTTTCAGTTCTGATTTTCATCCAATCTGTGAATGCATGTTTGGGCTTTCTTTTCTCACAACCCTAAACATATATAAGGATTATTTTAAGGGCCATAAAAGGTTAGACACAAGTTGCACAAGAGTACAATTCCATAGTGTGAAGAAGAGTATGACCAGAAGCCTAGTTTGCCCTAGTTCTTGAAGAAGCTGCTTTGTTTGTACACCATAGGGTTTTGTGACCAAGCAACTTCATGATCTTCATCGTGTGATGAACTGAATAGCTTTGTAGCCAACATCCTTCTCTAGTTAGTGATCAAGTCGCGTACTGGGAGCTGTACATTAAAAAGGAGAGATTATCACTACAGAACAAGTCTAATTGGGTATTGGGGTAAGGGTTCAACTGTAGGTTGGTATAAGGTACTGGGATTCCTTTACTTGTAACCGCTTATTTTGATAATAGCGAATTCTCAGGAGTGGTGACCTTAAAATCACTCGGTGGGGTTTTTGCCATGTAGGTTTTCTCAATTCGTAAACAAATCACCGTGTCAATTTATTTTCCGCTGCATACTTTAGTTAATTAGTGATTTATTTGTGCTACCACATACAATTGCATGTTAATTTGATTAATTAATAAACTTGGCTAATTAATCAATTAATTCATCACAAGGGGTCAATACGTTTTTGGCCTATCAAGTGGTATTAGAGCTAACACACTCTGATTAGGGTTAATCTTTGTTGTATGATCCATTGACCCTTGTTGTCGTGGCTGTAACCAGCTTGAAGAGATCTTTGTTTTCAAATACATCTTGTTTTTCTAACCTTTACTTGTTTGAGTGTATCAGAAAATGCAAGTCTAAAAGTTATTTGAATTCTATTATTATGACTATTGGAAAAGATTTCAGTATGACAAAGAAGAAACTAGACTATCTCAGGATAAAAATGTGCAAAGGAATTCATCTAAGAAGAGTGAAAGTTAAAGGTCTAGCTCATAAAAGGTAGATGAGAGAAAACACCATTCCTATTGATCTGTCATCTAAGCAAGAAGTGTACTTCATGATGAAGTTCGCATTTAAGGTCATGGACACGTGCTTATGGTACCTTGACAATGGCTGCTTAAGACACATGACTAGAAACCGATCTCTCTTCAAGGTTTTCTAGTCTAAAAAGGGTGGTAATGTCACTTTTGGTGATGGGAGTAAATCACAGATTAAAGGAAAGGGAATCATCTTTCTACCTAAACTGCCAGACATTGCAAATGTTTTATATGTAGAAGGTCTAAGAGTGAACCTATTAAGCATAAGTCAGATATGTGATCAAGACTTCATGGTACTGTTCTCAAAAGGAAAATGTCTTGTCATGGATGAGTCTAGAAAGAAGCTTATCAGTGATGTTTGCACTCTAGACGATTGTTATGGCTTGGTTCCTGATGATGATATTGTGTGCAATAGCATTCGTCTACCAAATGAAGACCTATGGCACCAAAGGATGGGACATCTAGTTACAAACATCTTTCAATTGTACCTAAGCATGAGTCAGTATTGGGGATACCAAAGCTCAGTAGAGTGAGCAATGTGGTGTGTGGACCATGTCAGCTTGGGAAACAGACAAAAGCTAAACATCCAGGCACTCAAACATCTGCTACATCCAGACCATTGGAGTTACTACATCTAGATCTTATGGGTCCAACCAGAACTGAGTCTCTTGGTGGAAAAAGATACATTGGTTGTAGTAGACGACTTCACTAGGTACACTTGGGTTATTCTCCTACGATCCAAGTCTGATGCTCCTGAGCACATTGAAGCTTTGTGCACAAGATTGCAGAATGAAAAGGGCCTGAAGATTAATCGAATTCGAAGTGATCATGGTAAAGAATTCGAGAACTCATATATGGAGTCCTTTTGTACAAGATCAGGCATATCTCAAGAATTCTCTACTCCTATTACTCCTCAGCAGAATGGTGTAGTAGAAAGGAAGAACAGGGTTATTCAAGAGATTTCTAGAGCAATGTTGCACAATAAGGATGTGGCTAGAAACTTGTGAGGAAAAGCCATCAACACTACTTGTCATACGGTTAATAGGGTGTACTTTAGACCTGGTACCAAAAAGACTCCATATGAGTTATGGAAGGGAAGGAACCCTAATGTTAAGTATTTCAGAATCTTTGGAAGTACTTGTTTCATTCTCAAGGATAGAGAGAATGTGGGAAAATTTGACTCCCGAAGTGATGAAGGAATATTTCTGGGATACACCTATATAAGCAAGGCTTATCGGGTAAACAACAAAAGAACCATGAAGGTAATGGAGATAGTAACTGTTGTTATTGATGAATCTTTAGATGCTTGTTCTGAAAAATTTGGTGGAGAACTTCCCAAAGAGATTCTTCCTCCCGAGCCCAAAGAAGGTTGGTTATAGCACAAGCACAAAAGTTGTGGAAGGTGGAGGAAGAACACCTAAAGCCTTACCAATAATACTTGGAGGAGTTGACAAAGACCTTCGACAGAATTGAATACACTATCATCCTAAGAGCCCATAGTCAGTTTGTAGATGCTTTGACTACTTTAGCTTCTATGGTTGAAATACTTGTGTTAGGACATATGTGAATCATGTTAGGAATATATGTCAATATAAAATTGGCTAATCCTTTGACAAAATGCACTTTACTTGTATTGGGTAGATCTAGGATGTGTTTAATACTTCAAGAATCATATTGTTCAAGTCAAGTATTAAAGTCGTGAAGATTAGACTAAGAAATAAGTGAAGAAGGGTTGTTCATTAAAGTTGGACAGATTCCCGATAGCTCTCGACAGATAATATCTATCAAGGTTTAATGAGTCTCGATAGCTCTCGACAGATACTATCTATCAAGGTCTCGACAGCTACTTGACAGATGTATTTATCGAGAATTATGAAATTCAAATTTCCAGATCTGATTTTTGGCCCATACTGACATGTATGCGTAGGGTTTCTTTTCTCACAACCTTAGACATATATAAGGCTTATTTTAAAGGCCGTCACATAAGAGAATACAAGAACACTTGCAAAAAGTGACCGAGTGCCTTATTCTCTCTAAAAGAAGTTACTACGTCTTTGCGCCTTAAGGTTTTGTAACCAAGTGCTTCTTGATCTTCAATGTTGATGAAGTGAAGAACTTTTGCAACTAACAATCTTCTTCAAGATGGTGTGTTAGTCACGTACTGGGAGCCGTGCATCATTGGTTAGTCACGTAATGAGACCCGTGCAAAAGGGTGGCGTCATATATTAAAAAGTTCAGAGGTTCTAAAGTGGTAGAAGGTTTCTGCTGTAAGTTCATCTACGGGGATTGTAGAGTCTAGGAACAAAGGTTTTGTACTAGATCTGAAACTTCTCTTTACTATAGTGAATTACTTTTCGGGAAGGTTTCCCCCCAGGTTTTTTACTGTGAAACTAGTTTGTTTCATTGGTTTTCCTGAGTCATCATATCTTGTCTCATTTACTTTTCTGTTGTGCATGACATTGACATGATATTGATGTTTGTATGTTTTAACAAGATTATTCATAATTAATATAATTACAACTTGGGTTTAAAACTTGTTAATTCTATCAATTGGGGTCTAAATTTCCTAACACCTTATTTATGTTTCTGGAATTTGCCATGCATGTGCAATATCGTGCCTGCGTGCACATGCAGAAAGCTGCGCGTGTAGGTTGATTCTTGCATGCGCACAACGAGGGTTTCCTTCGATTTTCTTTTTCAAAAATAGATTTATTTGCTCATTAAAAGTTATATTTTTCCATTCTAACATTTCTCAAGTCAATTTAACATCTGATTGGGCCTTAATCCAACCTTGGGTCTTAAAATTCAGCATCATTGGGGAATGGGAACTTGAGGCGTAAGGGGTACAAAATGCGGTGTCTATAGTATGTGAGATTGGAAAAGACCTCAAGCTGGAGAGAGATGGCCAATGCATTCCTGGAGTATTATCGGTTCAATACTGAGATAGCTCCTGACCGCACAGTTCTTTAGAGGACAAAAAAGAAGAGTGGGGAATCTTTCTGTGAGTATGCTCAAAGGTGGCGCAAGCTAGCCGCATAAGTGCTTCCTCCCATGATGGAAGATGAAATGATCAAGCGGTTCATCGATAACCTTAAGCGTTATTACTATGAGAAGATGATCAATGCCCAAGTCACTCACTTCACAAGCCTAATTCCTATCAGAGAGCGTATTGATGATGGTATTATGAGTAAGAAAATAGTCAATCCTGAGGCTTTGAATGAAAGACAAAACGTGTTTTAAAGCCAAAATTGGGGTCCTAGTAGGCCAATCTTCTATTTTGAGAATGTAGAAGGAATCTCTTTTTCTTTTGTTGTGATTGAGGAGACGAGTATTTCCATGCCCCCAACTCCTCCATAAGGATATTAGCTTGGAATTGTAAAGGCCTAGCCCGTGCCTTTGCAACTAAAATGCTTAGAATTCTGATTAGAGATATTGATCTTGATTTTAGTGGTCTTGTGGAAGCAAATGGGCTTATTGATTTGGGGTTTATGGGGGGGGGGGGTTCACCTAGTCCAACAAAAGGAATCCTAGTGTTAACATTAAGTAAAGACTTGATAGAGCTAAAGCAAACTCTTCCTAGAACCTTCTCTTCCTAAATTTCTTCCAAAAACACTACCCTATCCTTAGCTACGACCATGGCTCTATCCTCCTTAACTTGGGTCCCCAACTCTTTAAGTTTGAAGCTACTTGGACTAGAGATCCCTCTAGTAAAGCTGTAGTGTATCTATCCTTGGTAGGCTAATATAAGATAATAGCATAGTTGCATATGAGATTCTTCATTCCATGAATGAGAGAGAGAGAGAGAGAGAGAGAGATGGCTAAATGAGAATTAAAATAGATATGTAAAAGGCTTTTGACAAGATTGAGTGGTGCTTCATTCTTGAAGTCTAAAGATGCCATGGGTTTAGGGACAAATTCATTGGATGGGTTAATTAATGCATTTCCACACGTACTTTCTCTATCCTCCTCAATGGATCTCCTCTTGGTTATTTCAAATCTCATGGATGCTTGAGACAAGGTGACCATTGTAGGCGTAAGTGCCTGCGACTGTTTTGGGAAGTACGCATTGGCCTAGGGTGGACCATGGTGGAGGGTGTAAATGGAGTCGCCACCTAGTTTAGGTCTAGGAACTATAAATATAGCGCCCTTTGTGGAATGACTGGTCTTTACCAAAGCACATGTTTGGAGTTTAGGTATGAGGATGGGAAGGTGTTAGGCACCTAACCCCACCTGATCCGCGGGTCGGCCTCCAATCATTATGTTCTAAATCTTAATCTAATTAAAGGCACATTTAACATGCTATTCTAACTCACACACACTCTAACATGTATCTAAGAGCAAACAACATGGTATAAACATCCCTAAATCTAGTATTCATCTATAATGGCATTAAGCATATATTACAAAGGACAAAAACATCACAAGGCAGATCTGAAAAAGCATGTGTAGATAACCAAGCACCAAAACCATGGTATTTAACTAGGCATATTCAAGTTCATCAACCATATCATGTTCATCATTTAAGTCAAATGCATGTTCATGTAATTATGCATGACTTACCTCACTTACCTCTCTGCATCACAACACCTATGCATCAATGCATGTTCATATTCATATGCATGTTCATGGTATTTAAGCACGGCTCAGATGTGAACACTATGTAAACCCAAACTAAAACAGACATATTATGGCATTAAAACATATATACAAACAACAACAAACATAGAAAAGCAAAGAAGAGCGAAGAGCCAAAGATAAAACCTTTACCTCAATACTAGAACCCTTTAGAGCTTGATTTTGACCGTTCCCCTCAGTTAATCTATTCACAACCAAATCAAAATGGATTAGTAAACTTTAGAACTCAAAGATCAAGACCAGAAAAGGTTGCAATCAAGCAAAATTTAACTTGGGGATGTTTTATGAAAAACTCCCTCTTTGATTCACTATTTTCTAGTGAATCTTGTGTGTTTTACCACTGTTTTCATCCTACATTGAAAAAGTACCTTTATTGGCTTTATATAGTTGAAAAATAGGGGTTTGGGGCAGCTCCCAGATAATGTGGGATTCATGCCAAACCAGAATTAAGTGCAAAAAGCTTTCCTTACATAGTTTCTGGAGCCTTAGCTATGTACACATGCTTGTGTATGCGTGCACATGCCATAAGCATGTGTACGCTTGGCTTAAGTATGCGTACGCATATGCGTGTATGCGTGCACACACTCTAGGGTATCCAGCAACCTTTCTTTTCCAAAAATAGTTTTATTTTTCCAAAAATAAGTTATAATTTCCACAAACACTTTCCTTAAGTCAATTTTCATGAGATTGGGCCCTAAACCAACCTTGGGCTTTAGAGTACTACCATCATTGGGGAACGGGGGCCCAAGTCATAAGGGGTACAAAATGTGGTATCTACAGATGCCCTTGTTTTGATTCATGAGCTCCGCTAATGGAATCAAAAAAATAAGAGACAAAAAGTTTTGTTTCGATGTATGGCTTGGGCCCAACCCACACACACAAAAAACAATACGCATACATAGGGCGGGGTGTAACTCTGCAAAGTTATGTGGGATTTGTATGTTCGAAGTCCTAGGGGTGTTACTCGGGAAACGAGTAATGATAGGTTCACTATCCAAGAACCTAGTTTGCCAATTGCAAGCAAAAGGTGAGTGACTCACTATCCTAGAGTCACTAAAAAGAAAAACAAACATGGCCAACAGCCTCAACCATCACTCAAACAAACAAGGTGCTCTTACGAGCTAAAAGGATACATATTTGTGGTGTCCATCTAGGGCTCTTGCCTCAAAATTCTCTAGGTGGCTCTTGCCTCTAGATGATTTATGTCTTTATCTCGATCTCTTCAATTCTAGATGGCTCTTTCTCAATATTTTCTATTCTAAGTGGCTTGCACCTCAGTTCTGGTGCACATGTTCAACTCCAAGAAGGATATGTACTCAAATTTTGTGTTCTTCTCTTCTAACTTATCTTGGGGGTTTATGCCTGCATATTAAATTTCCAAAGGATATATGCACAAGTATGGTGGTGATCTTGGGTGGAAAGCTCACTTGAGGGGCCTCCTAATCATGCATGGGGGTTTTCTTGGTGTTTCTAACTCATGGGGGTGTCCTTGATGATCTTGATCCATTGGGAAAAATTCTTGGTAACTCTTGACTTACGGGGAAGTGATGATTCTGATTTGCTAAGGAAAATTCTTGGTAACTCTTGATTTACGGGAAGTCTTTGATGATTCTAATCTGCTGGAGGAAAATTCTGCTTTTTATGATTCAATGAGGGAGTTTTGTTAGTGGCTCTAACTCACGAGGGAGTTTCTTTGGTGATTTCTAATCCACTGGGGAGGATCTTGGTATTTCTAATCCACTAGAAAGTGTTCTTAGGATTTTTTTGTCTTTCAACTCGCTAAGGGGTATTTCTATCATTTCAGCGCATCTTTGTAACTCTTAATGTTTCATGACCCACTAGGGATGATTTTGAATTTTTTTTTCTTGCATTTCCCACCTTCTGAGAGTCTACTTGGGATACCCTAATTTTTTTTTTTTTTTTTAATATTTAAACTACACGTAATTTAGTGGGGGCTTAAACTACATGTAGTTTAGCCACTGGGTGTCTTTCCCACCTCTTCATTTTTTTTTTCTCAACAGTTACCAACTGTTTTTTTTTTTCTTTATTCACTTCATCTTCTTCATCCTCTTATTTTCCCTACAACTCTTCAACTTCCTCTCATTACTTACAAAAACCTCTACCCTCTCTTTATTCTTCACTCTCTTATAATCAGATAATCTCCTTCTCTCTTAAACTCTCTCATCTTCTCCAATGGCACCCAAGACCATGAAGACCTCCTACTTGATTTCCTACAAAGTGTTCAACCTCACCTGCTGGATTAGAGCCACAAGGCCAACCGAGTCCCCTCTACTACACTACAGGCCACAAAATCATCTTTTAGACAATGCACGGACCAGATTGGTAAGTTTTTCAAACTTTTCTCATTTTCAAGTTTTGCTCTAATCTTCTATTTCAATATGTTTTTAGACTTGTAAATGCTTAGGTTTTGCTATGGGATGGGTTTAGATGAAAACCTGATGTCTTAGGAGGGGTAGGAACATGTTTGGAATGAGTTTTGATCCATGGTAGGCCGAAACTGTCGAAGAACCCATTCTATCTGCATTCATGTGTACGCATACGTCGTGTATATATGCGTGGCTAGGCTGTATGCATACACGGCCATGCTGCATGCGTACGCATACATAGACCTTGTGTATGCATACACAGGCTGTGCATACACATGTTGATGCTTAAAATCATACTTTTTGTCTAATTTGATTTTTTTCTCCACTTATTTTTTGTCCAAAATGATTCTTATGCTCCTATTTTGTCTTCTATAGGGTTTACCACCTTACTCGATTAGGGGTACTGCTAGTCATTTATTTGCACGGTACCAAACCTTGACGGCTAAGACTAAGGCCTTGGTGAATGCGGTTGGCTTCGGGCCACTCATGCATCTACTTCCTGATGGTGTAGCCAGTGACATACTGGTGCAAGCACTTACTGAGAGGTGGTGGGACACTACCCATACCTTCCACATTGCTGGGAAGGAGCTCATTGTGACTCATGACTTTCATCGGATGACTAGCTTGAGATCTGACGGGCCCATCATCAACTTGGAAAATGAGTCGGGCATTTAGCTGGGTACATACTTACTAGGGCATACCTATACCACCGAGCGCATCTGCTACTTTGATCTAGAGAAGGACTACAGGCCTCTTTCTCATATGACTTCTGATGATCGTCCCCATGGCCAAGGCATTTCTACTGTATCTACTAGGGGCATATCTCTTTGCTAATGAAGGTTAGACAGTATCTTTAAGGTGGCTAGCTCTCTTCTGAGACTTTGAGCAGGCTCAAGATGTGAATTGGGGTTATGCTTGCCTCGCCTACCTCTACTTAGTCACGGACACACTGAGCCAAGTCTTTGCGCTAGCTAGCGAGGCCTTGAAAGCTCCTTGAGGTCAGACTCTTTTTCTTTTCCCATGTAGTTTTACAAATTGTACTTCATACTCTTGTAAACTGTATCAGTCTCATATGTCTAAGGTGTCAGCTAGGCTTACAAATTGCATTTCTTACTCTTACATATTGTATCTATTTCTCTTGCAAACTGTATATGTGTTCTTTTTTCTTGCAAACTATCATCTTGTAAATTGTATATATGCGCTCTTTTTATTGCAAATTGTCATCTTACAAACTGTATATGTGTTCATTTTTCTTGGAAACTATCATCTTGCAAACTGTATCTATGCTCTTTTCTTGCAGCATTGCACCTTCTCCTATGGCCTTGTATCCCATGGTGCGGATGTGGACTTGAGGTTCTTCCCTTTAGTTCGGGCTTATCTTAATGGCCTTTCCTTTGTCTCAGTGAGTAAAAAGAGATCCTCTTGTTCAGTTATCATTACATGTTTCAAAGTTTCTTTCTAATCATAAGTGTCCATGCAAATATTTTAGGGACCTTAGGATAGGGTTCCTCCTGTCGCTGATCCAGATTTAGAGGCGGTTGCCATTGTCTCTTTTGAGACCTCTCAGTTGTTTGAGGCTGCTAGCTTAAGAGTCTCAGGTGCCTATGGATCCTCCCGCATTCATGCTTGCCCTACTCTCGATGTCTGATGTTGGGTACCAGTTGGGGAGGGGAGGCATTGCCAATGCCCAGCAGCTTCTTGGTGATCTAGACTATGACGAGTTCGATGAAGGTCGCCTTATGTCTCCTTTTCCCATTAGGGTATGTACTTTCTAATTTCCATCTTTTTTTTTTTTCTCTCATTATCTTGCATAGCCTGCATGTGGTGATATTCAAATCTAATGAACATTTTAGGGTACGGTGGTCTAGTTGCTGGTGGCCCTGTTAACTCTCCTCACTTGCCTTGGTCGGTCTACACTTATGGTCATGATGGATTTGCTCGGGAGTGTCCTAAGGGGCATAACCCGAATGTCATGGGTTATCATTTTCCTTAGGGCACACAAGCTGTAAGTTCTCTTTATCCTTATCCTTTACACTTTCCTCTTTGCATTCCTTAGGCTTGTCATAACATTGTCCATTTTCAAATTCAGCCCACTGTAACAGAGCAAGAGTAGCCAGTCTGGTTTGTCGGGAACCTCAAGTTAGGTTGACTGAGTATTCCAAACAGATCTATGGGTCAAGTGGGTATGCCCAAGCTGATGATGATGATGATTCGGAGGCGACCCCGAGCACTTAACCAAGGAAAAGGCATTATCAGAGGTCATCCCTGCAAATAGACAAACATACATCTTCTAGTTTCTTTCTTTTTTTTCTTTTTAGCATGTATCTTCTACATTTTTCTTTATTTGAGACATTAGGTTGTATTTAAGAACAGCTTCATATTTTCGCTTTTATTTTAGGACATGTACTTATTTACAACTTATGGGAGATTTAGATATGTATGCATTTTATATTATCTTGTCTTTTTTCTTTTGCCTTGATGAATGAAATTATAGGTTCAAATCTGTCTTGAGCAATCCCTTAGGTCAAAGGAATCATGAGAAGGGTCTTGGTGTAGAAAACACACTCCAAATAGGAAAGGAAATCCAAAACCCTAGTGATCATGCACACATGTGATGGAAATATGAATGTACGCAGCAGAAAATTAACGAATCTACTTCATTCGCAATTGATAACATGTGCTATGTAAGTTTCAGAATATAAGAACAAGAGAGTGTACCTTGATGCGGTGAAATTCAAAACCAAATATTAGAGGCACTTGGGAATACTCTCAATCTTCACTCCAATTCCACTTGAAGCCCAAGAAGTGTGGCCTCTCAATCAATTATATGTGTATGTTCAAGAAAGAATGAAAAAGTGTCTAACACTCACATACATACCATTTCATGTTCTTGTTGTTGTTTCTCTCCTTATAACTGATTATCTAATTGGACTAGCCTTTGAGCCTTTCCAATTAGGCTTTTGTATGTGGATTGGAGTGAGACCAAAAGGGAACAAATAAGATACTAGCTCCAATGGGTCTTGGGCTTTTCTGTCAACTCTTGACAAATCCAAAGTTGCCATTAATTATATTTAATGCTACTATATAAATATAATTGCACTCTAGGCGTTATTAATAAATTATATCTCAAGACTTTATTATATATGCAACCCCTTCATAAAATATTCGTAGTAATACAAAGTCATGAATGAAGACTGCCACTTTGTAGATTACTACATCTTAATCCTTGAGTACCCAGTTTAATCCTTTTAAGTCAGTCATCATATATTTATGAAATCCAATTTCATAAATATACACTTTAGTAATTCCTTACTAAAGTAGTTAGGCCTAACTCTCTGAATAACTGAACTCATTAAACTTATCTCAAAAGAATATTTTATATCTCCGTTGAGAGACTATGAATTCCATCTTGAGAATATATGTTCCATCATCACTAAATGTGACTGCCCAACATACTGAGGTTTTGACTGTTACTTTAAATCTCACTCTTGGTATATCAAAGCAACCTACACTTCATGATCAGGTCAATTATTTTCTCAGGATTAAGAGTTCATGTAAATAGAAGTCATGAGATTTATTATTCAATTAACAGTCGTTAGGAGAATAATAAATCTCACAACGGTCTAGTTCAATATGTTTTAACTCTTAAAACATATCAACATATCAATTAGAAGTCTCTATTTCCATGATCAAGACAAATCATCTTAGTTGATATGTTATAGTTTTTGCAGATGAAATGCCCAATTTCATCACCGACTATGAAAAAAAATTCTAAGTTTACAAAGAACTTGTGACTTATATCTTCTATGACTAAATCACATACTATGTATCTCATGGACTATATGATAATGTCCGAATATTCATGTTACCATTATTTTAGATAATAATAAAACAACTTTATTAATCATACATTAAGTCATACATAATATCACATATAGCATCATACAATAGGATTTAAGGACACTAATCCTAACAATCTCCCACTTGCCCTAAAGACTATTGTGCACTAATCTAACTCCCATTTCCTCCAAATGTGACTCAAAAGACCTTTGAGGCAAGGCTTTGGTAAAGGGATCTACTAGATTATTTGCACTTTCAATCTTTGCAACTACTAAATCTCCACCAACAATGATGTCTCGAATGATGTGGTATTTTCTCTCAATGTGCTTTCCTTTCTTATGATTCCTTGGATCTTTGGATTATACAACCACTCCACTATTGTCGCAAAACAATGTGATGGGTACTTGCTCCATTCTCACTACACCAAGATCATAAAGGAATTTCTTGAGCTATACAGCTTCCTTTACTGCCTCACAAGTAGCAATGTACTCAGTTTCCATGGTGGAGTCCGCAATACAAGATTGCTTAACACTCCTCTAACTTATGGCTCCACCTTCCAAGGTGAAAACACATCCTGAAGTGGATTTTCTGAAATTTAGATCCGATTGAAATTCTGAATTTGTATAGCCAATGGGAATCAAATCATCACACCGGTAAACAAGCATATAATCTCTCGTTCTTCGTAGATACTTGAGAATATGCTTTACAGCTTACCAATGTTTTGGTCCTGGATTTGATTGATATCAGCTGACCATGCTAATTGAATAACAGATATCTGGTCTAGTACAAAGCATAGCATACATGAGACTTCTTACTGCAGAAGCATAAGGGACTTGTCGCATCATATTTTCTTCCTTATGAGTCTTAGGCCTTTGGTCATCAGACATAGGAACTCCATGTCTGAAAGGAAGCAACCTTTTCTTGGAGTTTTGCATGCTAAACTGTTCTAGAACCTTATCTATATATCCAGCTTGTGATAAGCCTAATATCTTATTCTTGCGATCTCTCCAAAGTTTGATCCCTAGAATAAAGTTAGCCTCACCCATGTCCTTCATATCAAATTGGCTTGACAATCAAACCTTTACTGATGACATTACTCCTACATCATTTCCAATGAGTAGAATATCATCAACATAAAGCACTAGGAACATTACTACTTTATCTCAATGTCTTTTGTACACACATGGTTCATCAAGATTTTGTTCAAAACCAAATGACTTGATTGCTTGATCAAATCTGATGTTCCATGACCTAGATGCTTGCTTGAGTCCATAAATGGACCTTTTCAACTTGCATACCATATGCTCTTGGTTCTTCGCTATGAAACCTTCTAATTTCATCATATAGATTTCTTCTTCAAAATTGCCATTTAGAAAAGTAATCTTGACATCCATTTTCCAAATCTCTTAATCATAATGAGCAGCAATGGATAAGAGAATTCTGATAGATTTAAGCATTGCTACTGGTGAAAAGGTTTCTTCATAATCAATACCTTCTTTTTGTGTATACCCTTTCGCCACTAGCCTTGCCTTAAAGGTTTCAACATTTCCATCTATCCTTCTCTTCCTCTTGTAAACCAATTTGCAACCAACAGGTTTAATTCCGTTAGGCACCTTTACAAGATCCTAAACTTGATTGGAATACATAGAATCTAATTCAGATTTCATAGCTTTTACCCAATGATATGCATCTATATCATTCATCACCTCTTCATAAGTGTAGGGATCCAATTCAACCTCTTCTGAGATAGCTTTATAAGTTTCTCCCAAACCTATAAATCTTATAGGAGGCCGAACAATTCTCCCACTACGACAAGGCACCTGTGTACTAGTCATCTTATTAGTAGTATCTTGTGGTGTATCTAATATAGCCACATCATTCCTAGTTTCATCCATTGGTTGTTCATTTACAGGTTCGTTCATTTACAGGTTCATTCATTTCAGCCAAAACAACTTTATTTCTAGGATTAAAATTATTCACATAATCATCCTCCAAAAATTTGGTAAACACTTTGTTATCTTTATGATTATAGAATAAATAACCCTTTGTTTCTTTTGAATACCCTAAAAACATGCATACTTTGGTTTTAGCTTCCAACTTATCAGACTTCCTTTTCAACACATGTGTTGGACATCCCCAAATGTTGAGATATTTCATACTAGGCTTATGCCCACTCCACAGTTCCTTAGGTGTGTTAGGAACATATTTTGATGGAACTAAATTCAAAATATGAATTGCAGTTTTTAGTGCATATCCCCAAAAAGAAATTGGCAAAGTTGAGTAACTCATCATGGACCTAACCATTTCCAAAAGAGTCCTATTCCTTCTTTCTGCTACACCATTCTGTTAGAAAGTTCTAGGTGCAATCAATTGGGATACAATCCCATTTTGAGTTAAGTAATCCTTGAAATCCCCAAGAACGTATTCGCCACCACGATCAGATCAAATGGCTTTTATGCGTTTACCTAATCGATTTTCAACTTCAGCTCTAAACTCTTTGAACTTTTCAAAGGCTTCGGACTTCCGTCTCATTAGGTACACATAACCATATCTTGAGTAATCATCGATAAAAGTGATGAAGTACTCATAACCTCCTTTTGCTTGGGTTGACATAAGACCACATACATCCGTATGAACTAATTCAAGCAACTCTTGGGCTCTACTACCTTTTACATTAAAAGGTCGTTCGGTTATTTTACCTTCCAAATAAGATTCACAAACTGGAAATTCATCAAAGTCCAAAGGCTCTAAGAGTCCATCTTTGATCAGTCTTTGAATTATGTTTGGATTAATATGACCCAACGCAAGTGCCAAAGATATGCATCATTAGTAGAAGGAAACTTTTTCTTTAATGATTTTATATGAGAGTTATTATCTAATTCAGAATTATATGATTCATGCTTATCAAGAGTTAAAATATAAAGACCATCAACAATATTGCTAGAACAGATAAACACTTTACCCTTCTTTATTACAACATTGTCTTTTAGGATAACACAATATCCATGTTTACCTAAATAAGTTGCAGAAATTAAATTCCTACGAACATTAGGTACATATAGACAGTCTTCCAATATTAAAACCCTAAACTCAAAACATAAATTAAAAACTCCAATAGCTACAATCGGAATCTTACTCCCATCAGCCAAAGTAAGAAACAATTCCCTTTCATTAAGCTTTCTGGTCTCCTGGAACCCTTGCAAAGAATTGCAGATATGATTAGTACAACCTGAATCCACACACCAGAAATCTGTGGGATTTTGTACTAAACATATTTCAAGGAGGAATGAACTTTTCATACCCTTATTAGTAGTCGCTTTGAATTTTGGACAATTCCTCTTCCAATGTCTTTTCTCACCACAATGGAAACATTTTCCTTTAATCTTCTTTCCTTTGTCAGCAACTCCTAAGGCAATTTTCTTACCATCTTGCTTGGTGAAGACCTTCTTCTTCTTCTTCTTCTTACCCTTGCCTTTCGACTTAGGTTGAGAAGTAGAAGTTTTAACCATATTAGCATCAACACTAGAAGTACCAAGAATGCCTTCTGCCGCTACCAATTCATTCATTAATTTAGACAAAGAATAAATATTTTTTGTTCATATTATAATTGAGTCTGAATTACTTGAATGATTCCGGTAGTGACTGGAGTATCATATCCACTTAGGATTCTCCATCAATATTGGCACCTAAAACTTCCAGTGTATTCAGGTTAGAGAACCAAGACAAATAGAAGTGGATTTCCTATTGGCTCTTGTTTTCCTAGGCATGATGCTAAGGAAAGAACAAGACAAATAGAAAAAGAACCAAAAAGGAAACAAGAAAAACCAAGGGCAGACTGCAAGTTAGCACAGAAAAAAAAAATATAGAAATAACAATTCTATATGATGCATGAACATTATCAACATATGATGTATGCCCTAATGCAGTGAGAATAAGTTCAATTTAGCTTTAAAATCACAAAATTGGCTTGAGCATAGAGTTTACATCAAAAACCCCAAAATTTGAAAAACCCAATTTCACAAAACCAACAAATTGACCAAATTGATCATTATACATGATAGATAACAGTTTATAATGACCAAATCAATCAACCAAACAAGCTAATTTCATCAATTTAAACCAAATTGAACAAAAACACCAAATTGGGTACTTTCAAGCCCTAGAAATTTCAATTTCACCAAATTGATCAAATTGATCAAATCAATTCACCAAGAACAGTTTTATAGTGTCCCACAACAAAAACCCAATGATCAATTATGAAAGAAAAAGCTTAAAACATCAAAATCCCCAAATTTGTTAAGGTCCTAAATTTTCCCCAAAATGCATGATTTAATGCATGAAACATGAAAATAAATGCAAAAGGAAGGATAAAAAGGTCTTACCGGCCTTAGAGGAGAAAAACCTTGCAAACATTTTGGAGGAAAACGACAAAAATATGATTTGGACCCTTGACCGATTGAAGAGAGAGAGAAGAACTTTTTGAAAAAGTTTGAAAGTGACATAACACGTGAAAAACAAAGGTTTTAAAAAACTCTTTATACGATTTTTGATTGATCGAAAATTAGGTTGATCGATTGAAAATCACTTTCGATTGATCCAACAGCAATCGAAACACACAGAGCCAAACCAAAATTTTAATCGCAATTTCGATCGGTCGAGAAACAAGTTCGATCGATCGAAATTCTGGAAAAACCAATTTTTTGAAAAAACAAAGCAATTTTATGCAAAAAATCCTCAAAGCATAGTATTTTATGAATAACATGCATGAGTATGAGATGAAATACTTTTCAAAAACACTTGTTTTGAACCCAGTTTCCCAAAATTAAGGTTTTCAAACAATTCTCCTTAAATTCTCAAGCTTCAAACACATCTAGATATATATAAAACCGAAGCTTTTGAAACTCCTACAATTTTCCACGTTAGCATTTAATTTAATTTTTTTCTATTTTTTAAATTTGATTTAAAAAGAAATCTAATATCTACCCACCAAATACACGTTAGGAAACCCAATGCCTCTTTAAAACCAAAAAACTAAAAATTCTCACCTCTTTCTCACACGCTAACATCTCCTTCCCCTAAACCTAAAACTCACCCTTTCCTTCCTCCAAAATCAAAACCCAAAACTCAGATTCTCCCACCGTCGTCGCCGCCACCACCACAGATTGCCGCCCTCCAAGTCTCTCGCAACTTTCAATGTTAGATGAGTAAAAATTTGAAGTTAGAGTTCTAAATTTCATCAAAGTAAAGATTCTAATTTGTTTATAAATTGTCTAAGATCAGGTTTGCTATCAAATTCAATGTTGGCTTCGTTGAACCTAGGGAAACCCTATAGAAGATCAAATTCTACATGGGCTTCATCTCTTGGCATTTTAAAGAATGGTGAGTGATGTTTTTATTTTAATTTTAGGTTTTCCCCCGTACCTATTCTCTTTATTTGGAGTAAATTTGTGGTTTTTTAAAAAAACCAAAAGAGCCTTACATTATTATTGTTCATTGAGAGCCTCAATAAGTGGCAGAGAGAGTCAGAGAGGGAGAGAAAAATCTAAGGGACTTTATAATCAGACCAAAACTTCTCTGAAAACATTACTAGTAAGTTTTTAATTTTGTTCTATTGCTTTTGGCTGTTAAGTGTGATTTAGGGTTTTGTTTTGGAGTGTTTCTTTTGAATGATTTGCATATATTGATGGGTTTGGAATCGGTAGTAGAGTTTGCTAATTTCAATTATTGGCCGCATTGCTCTCTCTTTTATAATCAAATTATTGCTCTCTCTTTCATATCAATTGAGGGGGTTGCTAATTGCAGTAGCATGGCTTTGTCCTCAATTTCTTGGTTATGATTTTCCATCTTTTTTTGTTAATAGGCAGGATGTGGTGTCATTGCCAAATGGTGTATTTGCCCATGCCTTATTTATATGGGAAAGATTTGTCGGTCCTATCACGTCCATAATCCAATCTTTGAGAAAGAAGCTTTATATGGTTCCCTATGATGAGTTTTTTCTCCTTTAAGCTTTCTACATTTAACTTTTACCCTTCCAAACTATAATATTTTTTATTCTTTTTTCAAACTCTTGCTATTGCATGGAAAAATAATTCAAATAATAGGTTTCAAAGATACTTCAAAATAGGAAGCACAGATACTTCAAAATAGTTGCTGTATTGGATTTATTGATATTGTATAAGTAATAATGATTCCCTGAAGATTTAGAATTGTAATAAGATTTTAATCAATACTGCAGAGTTTGGTCAGGCTCCCAAGGGTCAACTTCAAACCCAATGGATGTTTTTTATAGAGGTGTCGAAACAGAGACTTTGACAGGTACAATCTCTTCCACTCCAATATGAATTGCCCATAATATTTTGTATCTATAAATATTCTTCTCTTGGCTTCAACTCAAACTTTTCTCATAAACAATACTTTACTTTTGTTAGTGGTAAAGAAAGAAAAACAACCTAGCAATCCAATCTGTTCTGTGTTAGACAGCACCTTTAAGATAAAATACCTGATTGTTTTATTCTTATTACATAATATAAATCTAAATTCCCAAATTTTTGAATTTTTACAAAAATTTATGTTCTTTTTCACTCATTTTTATTGTGTCCATGCTTTAATTTAAAAGATATTACAAAGGTGGAGATGGAGTATAAGTATGAGGACTTAGCTAAAGCCCCTCAAAGCTTTGGAAACAGTTATTATATCTTTCTTCTCTTTTTGTTTGTTTTTCTAATTCTTTGACTGAATTGAAAATAAACAGTTAAGTTCTTTTGCAATCTAACATTTTAATCTATTTAGATTTTTATCATTTTGGGTGTGTTACTGATAATTGATATATAAGCTGATTTGTTTGGTCTGTTATCTGCTCATCCAGTAACACCCTTGATTATTTGGGTTATTGGTTTTGATTAAGGTTGATAGGAGGGCAAAGTTGAAGACATCTACAATCCCACTTACAAAAGAAGGCAAATACGCCCTCAGGAACAATCTTCTACTGAACTTATACCTCTTATCATGTACCGCAGATTTACTAAGTAAGTTGACAGAAATCCCTAGAAAATAGATATCAAGGAAAATCAAATATTTACGTTATATTTTTTGTGCGTATGGGTTGGATAAGAGTCTGGCTTTTGTCATTGTGTCAGTCTGTGGGACAAACAATGTGACACCTAATTGAAAAGGTTACTAAAACAAACATTTCCCTGCATTTATTAACCATAACCCATATACTTCAATAATTATATGTATATTGAATTTTGGTTTGTGTATGTGATTCAAATTTGAGAAAAATTTTAGTTAAATTAAAGTAACCATTTCAGTGTTACATTATTATTGAGAACATAAAAAATGGTTAGAAAGGAAGAACATTTATAAATATACTACAAGTTGAAAATTTATATGCTTGCAAATAACATTTACAAATAGGCAGACACAATAATGTTTTGCAATGTTGAGGCTGAATTGCATGAAATAGAGATTGAGTCTATTGATGGAACTAGAGAAGTAGAGGGAAGCAAAAGAATGCACATTATAATGGTCAACACTTTCTAATGTTCACAGTCACTGTTATATAAGCATATAAATCTTTTTGAAGCCAAAATTTAATGGTGGTTCTTGCTTGGCAATTCTTTTGTTGATATAATTAGTGAAGATCAAAACCTTATAAAAATGAAGTAATTTGAGACACATATAATTAAATGATATAATAGTTCTCAACTCTATATTTCTTTGAGCATTTAGATCAATGAAAATTTCGTATCTTTGTTGTATATTAAGGTAGCACCATGAAAGGTTAATTAGCAAATACAAGATTCTCTTTCTATGAAACATTTTTCTCCAACTTAGTTAGCCTAATTTGTTTATTGATTAATTTAAACCCTTTTCTTTCTTCCTTTTTTTTTTTGTCGTTTATTTATTATAGATTGTATGCAAAGATGATCCATAATCCATTGATTCAGTATCAGTTACCTAAGATTGTCAGATTTACAAGAACTATGATTGCATATTAAAAGTTTGTTGCTTAGAACTATTTGATCATTTTTGGCAAAAGCACTTTAGCCATCAGATGCTTTTGTGATTCAAAATGCTTTAAAACAATTGGGCTCTAGGTGATATAGAGGCATTTACCCCACTTGGTATATACCATTGGATACAAGTTTCTGTATTGGTTAACAACTTTAGGATGTTCATTGTAAAAAAAAAAAAAAAGGTTTTGTAAAACAGGTCACCATCTTTGCATTATACCATTAGGACCCAAATATTGGAAAGATGCTTCTTATGGATTCTATCTTTTAATGCCTCAATCCAGCCTTAACAATTGCAGATTTTCTTGCACATAGTGACCCAATTATGCTACCAGTAATTGGAAAGAGAAAGTTGATGAAAAAGATCCTTCACTGGTGATTCTTGCAAGTTGATTATTAAGCTAATCCTTACTGAAACTTTTTATGGCATTTGCAGGTTTTTTTAATGGTTAACCTTAATTCTATTACTACTTTTAAACTTGTGCACACACATTCTTTATGAGCTTTTCTTAAACTTGGTAAGGATGAAAATATGCAAAGCATAATGGAAAGGAAAGAGCGTTCTATTGGGAAAACTTTTTAATTATATCCAATTAACTTGCAAAAGATGAAGGATATGAGAATGCAATATGTAGATCTATTATCAAGTATTGAATTTGTAGATTTTCAATTTTTCTATTTTCAAGTGTAAGTATTCCTAACCCCTTTCTTAGAGTTTTGTTTTGGTTTTTTTTTAAAACACTATAATGTCATTTTATTCAAGAGAAATCTAATTGAGTTTGTGGCTAGTGCAACTTTTCTTCTTTATTTCCTGCTTAATTTAACCATTTGAATAATTGTATAATATATCTATCCAAAGTAGGATTTACTCTTTATGATATGTGCATAGGTTTACTACCAAAACATCTGTGATTATGAGAAGTTCTGCGCAATCCTTTGTGTTGAACACTACCCAAATGTAGTGCAGTGCAAAAGAAGAGGAAAGAGAACATCATTCTACACAAGTTGGTAAAGTTGACATTCATCATGCATCCTGCAGTGGAACAATTTATCTCTTTCCTCTATCATAGATTGTTTTATTAAAAAGATGAAAACAACATGTTTGTTATGCAAACAAATGTGCAAGATAACATAGATTATATTGGTAGTGAATGGTAGATTTAATTGCAATTGAGCATTGTGTGAAGTTATCACTATAGCATTTTTTTATAGCCAAGTTATAATAGAAAAATAAATTTTTATATTTTTTATTTAACTATCTCGTGCATTGCACGGGTTAACAACTAGTTTTGCATAAAATTCAAGGAATTTTCAAACTCGGTTGGCCAAACCGAAATCACACACAATAACATGTACAAAGTTTAGCAAGGAGTAACTTGTGTAGTGTGTGCAACTAGCAAAAACTTCAGATACATGTAAGGTGATATGTAAATAGAAATCAATCACAATTTCTACAAAATTTATCACATAGAATTTGAAAGAGACTATCACCTAAAGAGTTACATTATATAACTCCCACATCTTCTAGAAAACAAGCTTGCAATCATGTAAGTTTTTTGATTTGCCTCATAATATACACACCAACTTTATATGAGCAAAAACTTATTAAAAATAGCTGGGATAATGTACGCACTAATTTTATTTGATTGTGAAGTTATTAAAACCCAATAATGTACACATCAATTTTAGCATTTTAAACCGAGGCTACACCTTATTATCTTTTTGTACATGTGCTACACTTTCTCGAACACAAAATCTTATGATATGCACTAAGGTGTTCATGATTGGCTAGTAAACAGTGATAAGATGGTTATTTATGCCTTTCTCAATAATTTCAAGTCTGACAATCAAAAGCATGTGATTTCAAGATCAAGATCATATGATCAAAAATTATAAATATCTTCCCACACAACATGCATTACAAAGTTCAAACTAGTAAAGTGCAATAAATAAGCTCATCCAAGCTAAACAAAGTACATAAACATGTTATGTAAAAATAAATTGGTCAACCTTGATTTCAAATTCAAGAAAATAATGCAAAACACATTTTGCTTCCTTTTTTTTCTTTTTCTTTTTGTTTTTGTTTTTTTATTAAAAAACAAAACTACCTAGAATGAAATGCATGAATGTTATACAATGCAAATCCTAGAAACAAAGAAAACAAAAAAAACATAACAAAGAGCTATGGTCACAAAGAGTAGAGCAATGAAGCACAAGGACCATGTCAGAAAGACTCACTTAGATTGAGCCTTTTGCATCCAAAACTTTTTAGATGCACCTCGAGCATTGGAGTTCTTATTCACATTAAGATGATTTTCAACTTCAGGATTGGAATAAAGGTTAAGAGCCTTTACCAATTCATCAATAAGTACCATAGGATCTTGTGCTTGAGGCACATGTACTTTTGGTTTGTTTGCTCGCTTAGCAGCTTGCAGCTTGAAACAGTTTAGACAAATGTGCCCAGACTTTCCACAAAAATGACAAACCTATACAAGCTTATCATGCAACTTGCCCTTAGGAGGGATAGGAGCCTTAGGTTTAGACTCTTGAAGATCAACCCTAATCTTTTTAGGAGGTGTAACTTCTATAGATTTAGCCTCACTCACAGAGAGTTTGACAACCTCACTCACAGGGGGTTCGGAAGAAGAAGAAGGAAAAATGTTTGTGGAACAGAGTGCAGGCACAGAGATGCTTCCTACAAAACCTAAGCCAGTTTTGTCAGAGGGAGACTTTTGAACACACTACATGTAATCAAGTTTAGAGCTTGCAGACTTATCAGTTTGTTCTCTAGCAACAGATAATTCAAGTTCCAAATTCTTAACTTTATCAAGCAAAAACATGTTCTCAGTTTTCACATTATTCAACAATTCATTAGCATCAAACAATTTCACAAGCAAATTTTTCTTTTCAAGTTCAAGAGATGCAATTTTCTTTAAGCCTAAATCAACACTTATAGCATCCTTTGTAGCAATTTTGCAAAGTTTATTATAGGCTTTTTGTAATTTGCATCCTTAAAGAGTTCTCCATCAAAAGTGTTCTCCTCAGTAGCAACACTTTCATTAACTACAATAGTAGCAATGAAAGTAATGAAGTTTCCATCCTCATCACTACCAGACTCATTATCAGAAACTTCATCATCACTAAGGGTTATAGTCATAGCCTTACCCTTAGACCTTAAGAATATTGGACATTCAGATTTCACATGACCATACCCTTGACATCCAAAACATTGTTGACCCCTAGTATTATTAGAAGGTTGACCTACTTTTTCTTTAGGTTTTTCAGTGTTATTAACCTTAGTGGGATCATTCCTCCTAAAATTTGTAGGTTCAGTAGTGTTCTTACCTCTTGCCTTTCTGTTGTTGTTTAGAAGTGGAGGTCCTATTGGCTCTAGTTTTCCTAGGCATGATGCTAAGGAAAGAACAAGACAAACAGAAAAAGAATAAAAAAGGATATAAGAAAAACCAAGGGCAGACTGCAAGTTAACACAGAAAAAAAAAATATAGAAATAACAATTCTATATGATGCATGAACATTATCAACACATAATGCATGCCCTAATGCAGTGAGAATAAGTTCAATTTAGCTTTAAAATTACAAAATTGGCTTGAGCATAGAGTTTACATCAAAAACCCCAAAATTTGAAAAACCCAATTTCACAAAACCAACAAATTGACCAAATTGATCATTATACATGATAGATAACAGATTATAATGACCAAATCAATCAACCAAACAA
Organism: Quercus lobata; assembly: GCF_001633185.2. Taxonomy (NCBI): domain Eukaryota; kingdom Viridiplantae; phylum Streptophyta; class Magnoliopsida; order Fagales; family Fagaceae; genus Quercus; species Quercus lobata. Next base: position 39,472,547 of record NC_044908.1, read on the forward strand.
GCCAATTTCATCATACCACTCCTAAGGTTTTGATCATGACTTTAGATCTCACTCTAGATATATCAAAGCAACCTACACCTCATGATTAGGTCCGTTATTCTCTCAGGATTAAAAGTTCATGCAAATAGAAGTCGTGAGATTTATTATTCATTTGACAGTCATTAGGAGAATAATAAATCTCACAGCGATCCAGTTCAATATGTTTTAACCCTTAAAACATATTAACATATCAACTAGAAGTCTCCACTTTCATGATCAAGACAAATCATCTTAATTGATATGTTATAGTCTTCGTAGATAAAATGTCCAATTTCATCACCGACTACGAACCAAAATTCTGAGTTTATAAAGAACTTGTGATCCTATATCTTCTATGACTAAGAGCTCGTTTGGTAGAGGAGTTTGAGTAGTGTTGCTTGTAGTTTTTTGAAATACGTGTGGGTGAAAAAGTGTGTGGAAATATATGTAATATTGTTTAAAAACTGAAAATAGGTGTTTGAAATGCCCTACCAAACGAGCCCTTAATCACATAAATCACATACTATGCATCTTATGAACTATATGATAATGTCCAAATATTCATGTTACCATTATTTTAGATAATAATAAAACAACTTTAATAATCATAACATTAAATTATACATAATTTCATACATAGCATCATACAATAGGATTTAAGGGCACTAATCCTAACAGTTTTATCATCTAAGCATGTCAACAGTCTCTTAAAGGTCATCCAAGTGCTTCTTCACATCCAAGCTTTTCACCAACATGTCATCCACGTACACTTCTACATTTTGTCCTATCTATAGATGAAACATATGATTGACTAGCCTCTGATAAGTTGCCCCCGTGTTCTTTAGACCAAAGGGCATCACTTTGTAGCAAAACAAGCCTTAACTGGTAATGAAGGATATCTTCTCTTGATTTGCCTCGTCCATCCTTATCTGGTTATAACTTGAGAAGGCGTCCATAAAGCTTAGCAATTGATGACCCGCTGTTGAGTCTACTAGTTGGTCAATATGTGGCAATGGATAGCTATCCCTAGGGCAAGCCTTGTTTAAATCGATGAAGTCTACACACATCCTCCATTTACCATTAGCCTTCTTGACCATCATCACATTAGCTAACCAATCCAGGTAATAAACTTCCCAAATAAACTTTGCTATGGTTAACTTCTGGACCTTTTCCTTGATAGCATTATCTCGTTCAGGAGCAAAGTCCCTCTTCTTCTGACGGATAGGCTTGGAAGAAGGATATACACTCAGATGATGGGTAATAACACTTGGGTCAATACCCAGCATGTCTTTATGACTCCACTCAAAAACATCAGTGCTCTTCCTTAAGAACTGGACGAGGTCTTGCTTCGTTTTCTATTCCATGCTTTTTCCAATTTTAGTAAACCTCTCAGGGTTGCTTTCATCCAGAGGAACGTCTTCCAGTACTTCAGTGGGTTCTGCAGCAACCTCTCTTTCTTTTATATTCATTGTCTGCACATGCTCAACCATAGCCAACGTGGTTAAGTAGTATTCTCTAGCTGCTAATTAATCTCCTTGCACTTGTCCTATTCTGTACTGTTGGAAACTTAACAGATAGGTGGTAGGTTGATGTTACTGCCTTCCAATTATTCAAAGTTGGTTGTCCAATGATGGCATTGTAAGAAGGCGAACAATCTACGATGAGGAAATTTACTTCTTTGGCTATCTGTTGTGGATACGTCCCTACCATGATGGGTAAAGTAATATTGCCCACTAGTTGTACCTTCATTCCTCTAAATCCAACTAAGGGTGAGTTCCTTGGACGAAGTTGATCTCTTCCAAGCCTCATCTACTGGAAGGCGGGATAATATAGGATATCTGCTGAACTCCCATTATTTATCAGCACCCTTCTAGTCATGTAGTCTGTAATGAGCAAAGTTATGACAATTGCATCGTCATATGGATGATGGACCCTTCCAGCATCTTCGTTTGTGAAGGTGATAACTTGCTTGTCTGCCCCCTTCGTCCTTGGTGGTTGTCTAGAGAGTTGGACATTCTATACCACCTTCATGTAGGTTTTCCTTAACTTGGAAGATTGTACTACTGAAGTTCCTCCTACAATAATTCTTATTTCTCCAAGTAGGGGTCGTGATGGCTTTTCTATATTTCCATTTAACTTCTGGTCCTTATGATCTTGTCCAAGAAAATTTCTCAACTTTCCTTACCTGATAAGATTCTCAATCTGCTGCTTCAAATCATAGCATTCATCCATGTCATGCCCGTGATCTCTATGGAAGCGGCAATATTTGTTCTTATTGCGCTTATTAGGATCTCCTTTCATCTTCTCTGGCCACTTCAAGGATGAGTCATCATTGATCTGCATAAACACTTGATCAAGTGGAACATTCAAGGGCGTGTAATGCTAACTTCTTCCTGAAGAAGAACCTGCCTTCTTGTTGTCTCTGTCCTTCTTCTCTCCCGTCTGGGCCTTCTTTGAACGAGGGCCTTGTTCAGAATGATGTGGGAGCTCCACTTCCATTCACTTTGCTCTCTTCCTCTTTTTGGCAATGATCGCATCTTCTGCATTCATGAAGCTTTAGGGCTGAATGGACGAGTTCAGCCATGGTCTGTGGTTCTTGATCATAGAACTTGTGGATGAATAAATCCGAACTAACTCCATTGTGGAAGGCTGTTAACAACAGCTTATCATCCATCTCGTCCACTGTCAAAGCTTCCCTGTTGAAACGGGTGATAAAAGACCAGAAACTTTCATTATCTCCTTGCTTTATAGTCAGCAGGCTGGACGAAGAGCACTTATGCCTTTAACCTCTAGTGAAGTTATTGACGAAAAAATTACTTAACTTCTCGAAAGAACTAACGGTGTTTGGAGGTATCACTAAACCACACTTGTGCTGGTCCCTTAAGGATGGTTGGGAAGGCCCTACACATTATCTTGTCCGGAACCCCTTGAAGGTACATTGTGGTCTTTTAAGTAGCAATGTGATCACATGGGTCACGCATTCCATCATACGAGTCTAACGCAGGCATCTTGAACTTGGAAGGCAGGAGATAACTATTGATGGACGTTATAACAGGGGAATCAGTTCAATGAACTAAATCATCTACATGATTCGTCCTTCTCACATTTTCCCTCATCTCGTCCATGGCTTTCCTCATTTGATCCATCTCCTTTTCCAAGTGTGGCACCCTACATGAAGGGTACCCTTTGAGTGATTTTCACGCTCAACATTTTCTCCTTCTCTAACTTCTTAACTCTGAGCTTGCACACTGTTCATGACATTGTCTTCTTTGATTGATCTCCCGAGTTAACTCCTAATTCTGACGGGTTAGCTCTGCCATGGCGGCTACCATGGACTGCATTTGTTGGACAGAAGGTGGTTGTACAACAGGTGCGGACTGGTGAGTGCGATTGGGGTGGCTGGAACTGTTTCCACTCTCTTGGTGGCCTGGTCTAGTAGCCATTGACCTTGTCCGGACCATACAACTTTTTGTCAAAGAAAGATAAATTGCAAAACACAAATTTATCTCTCCACAAACGGCACCAACTGATGATACACAAAAAATCAGTAAGTTGAATGCTCCGGGTTTCAATGGGCTTGTGGTTGCTTGGAATACCTGAAAAGAAAGAAATACAAGATCAAAGGTGACCGAGGTGAACCGACCAAGAACCCTCAAATGCTTAAGTTAGTTTTCTCTCTAGAACTCAAGAATTCCAACTTTAGGAGTAGTGAAAACTTACCTTCATTTGATATGGCTGAGTCCTTTTATAGTGAGCTTTGGAGTGGTTACTTGTTTAGTAACTTCCTCAACGTGGATGGAAGTTAGAAGGTTTAAACTTAACTTCCATAACTGCTATCAGAAGTTAAGAACTTAGTAAGGAGTTGGAATGATGAATAAGGATTTTGCTCATACTTTAAAATAGTATAACGTGGTCCAAATCGTAATTTTTTGTATAGAGATTTTCCTTGAGAATTTCTAAGTGTTAGGAAGTCATCCAGGTGCTTCTATACTGGACGATCTTCTTGCACTTGGACGACCTTCTTGTATTGGGACAACCTTTCTAGACTTAGACGACACTATGAGCGAACTGGAGATAGTCCAATTTTTGGTTCACCATCACATGGTATATTTTCAAGACACAGAAATCCTATGGGAAAACACTAAGACTCGCTAGAAATAGTGAATCAAAGAGGGAGTTTTTCACAAAACATCCTCAAGTCAATTTTCTTTTGATTAGAGCCTTTTCTGGCCTTGATCTTTGAGTTTAATATTACTAATCGCTTTCTTATTGGTTTGTGAATAGATTTGACTGAGGAAAACGGTCAAAAATCAAGCTTGGAAAGCTTTTGTTGAGTTATTAAGTTTTAAACCTTTCTTTTTCTTTTCCTTTATTTTCTGCTTTTAATCTTTCTGTTTGTCTTGTTTTCCTGTCATAAAATGCTTTAACATGTTTATCTAGCTTAGGTTTATGTGATTATATGTTTTAAATGCATGTTAGGTTGTTAGATTTCTTGTTTTGAAGTTTTATTGTATTTGTTATGTTTTTGGGGTTTTTTGCAAGAACTTGCGTACGGATAATCTTGCCTGCGCACGCAAGCTTATTTATGCATGCACCGGCCACTGCCCTGAAACCCTAATTTAGGTTTCTGCTTTGTCTTCTTTGCTTTTGTTCATATGTCATGCCTCTTATTGTCCCCCCCCCCTTCCCCTTTACATGTTTTAGTACTTGTTCTATGTTTGTTGTTTGTTTGCCTCTCACATGTTAGAATTAGGGTTTATTTAGTGTTTTATTGTTTCAATGCCATGATCATGCATTCATATGCTCACGCATAATGCCATAAGTGCTGAGTTGTTGCAAGGTAAGTAAATGTAAGTCATGCATTTGTAATATTCATGCATTTGTGGTTTGATCTTGCCCATTGCAAAAACTAGGTGACAACTCCTAAAAAACAACCCCTTGCGTCCATAGTATAGCCCAGCAAGGTATAGGAAATGTAAAATAGACATTGTCATACTTAGGGAATGCGGCCCAAGCAAAGAGTAGGAAAAGTAAAGGGTACAAGGAGAGGAGGAACCCTAATACATACTCTAGAGAAGAGGCTAAGAAAGAGAGGGAAAGAGAACACCACTCAGGAAGGGCTAGGACCCCTAATCTACTGAACATTGCCCTTTGTGGGATTGCATCTTCTTGTTTACATCCTTGCCCTTTTTTACTTGTGCCTAAGAGGTTGTACCCTTACTCCAAGTGTCTATGCTCCATTCGTGTACATGCAATGACAAAAGAAACAAGCCAACAGGCAAGCAAAGAAACAAATAGAAGGAAAGCATGCTAAAAGACAAGCCAGCAAAAGATAACAAACAGAGGAAAACAAGCATATTATTAAACAAAGAGGGTGTCCTAGGAGGACAAATGTAGGTTTGGATCGGGTGTCCATAATTCCATGAGATTGGAGCATGTACGACACAGAAATTCATGAATGAACATGTAGGCAAGTGTGCAAAAATGCAAAGAAGCAAAGAAAGCTAAACGGGTGGCACAAAGCAAGCAAGGCAAGCATAACAACATTGCACGAAGCAAAGAAAGGGTATGCATCAAGCACACCAACACCATGGAGGTGTGTCTCACGAGTGGCCACATCCAACAAACCACAAGAGGGGTGGATGCAACCACATAAGCAAGTAGCCCTAAAGACCTACAATCACAAACCCACAGAGGGCACAAAGCATGGCAAGGCCTAGGTTTAGACAAACAAACATGGAGAAAAAGCATAGAAGCAAGCAGGAAATCAAACACATACATGCATAAAAGAAATGATCCAAACCCTTTAATATAGGCCTAAGGTGTATGGATGTAGGCCTAGACCACAAGATCTAGATCTACACCCTACCTAAAGGGCCAAAACACAAGAAAAAGGGATAACATGAGATTAAAAAAAAAAAAAAAAGCTTTAGAAGCACATGGCATAGCAACCAACATATAGATCTAGACACACGAACAAAGCATGGAGCACTCAAAGATATAGATCTAGACATAAGCATGGCAAGAAGCACATAAACAAATAGATCTAAGCATAAGCAGGCTAAAAGGCAACTAGGCACATGGATCTAAGCACAAACATGGAATTTAGGCATATCCTAACCCAAGAAGGCTAGACCAACATCATCAAAGCATTCAAACATGGCAAAAAGTAAGGAGACATGCTAGGAAAGCTATAAAACATGCTAAGAAGTAAGATAAAGCAAAGATATACTATGGAAAGCAAATAGGCATGCTATGAACAAAGATAAAGCAAAGGGTGTAGATTGTAGCTAAAAATCTACATCTACACCCTTTAAACCTCAAATCTAAGATCCTAAGACCAAGGACAGGAAAAAGAGTGCAAAAATACTACCTCTTGATTGTTGAGAGAAGAGAGAAATCAAAGGTTTTTTGATGTGTTTGGAAGAGAATTTAGAGAGGAAAAGAGAGAGAATTTGCCCAGAAAAAGCTCCAAATAGCCCAATTTCCTTTTCTTTCTCTTTTTTATCTAAGGGGGGTTTGGGGGTATTTATAGGCAAAAAGTGACCCTTCAACTCCTAATGAAGGCCTTCCCGGGCTTGGATTGGGTTGATCTTGGTGTCCCTAGAAAGGTCTGGATGTGTAGTTTCTAGAAAACTAAAGAACTTGGAAATTCAACGGTCGAATAAAAAATTATGGCATCGGGAAGCAAGCTGATGCGCTTTGCACGGTTTTCAAGATATCTCAACTGTTTTAACTCTAATTTTGAACCATGAATAGTCGTTGGAAAAGGAATTCAATAACATTTACAATGACACTGGTGTTAACCCATTCCAACGGTTGGATCAAAATTAGGATTTTCGATGCCCCTAAGGATCAACCTTGGGTCAAACTAGGTCAAAGTTGACAAAAGTCACCGAGTAGCTCGGGTTTGATGTAGGAACATGAAAAATGTTGTTTTGGAATGATCCTGACCGGCTTTGACTTTTGGTCAACCTTAGGTTAACTAGGGGCATTTTGGTCAATTTGGCCTGAAAGGGCACTTTGAGTGCTTTGATGCCTGAATGGGTTGTGTCACGTTGATCCAAATATTTCCGCGGCACCATGGAAGAAAGTTAATATTTTTTGGGATTTTCGGGTTTCGGCATGCAAATCGAAGGCATACAAAATACGGTATCTACAGGAAGCCAATAAGGGGGATATCTTTGCATGATAAGGAACATATTTTGGAGGCTAATAACTCAACATCTGAGTTAAATTCCTTTATATGGAGGTTCAGGTGGGAGAAAAAAAGGGATAAGGTATATATAAAGGTAAAGAGATGTTAAATGTTGTAAAAAGAGAATTCTGAATTAGATGGAAAGTAAGGAGGACCTAAGGGAATTGAATAATGATTGGAGTGTTTAGATAGGTTAGTGTGATGAAGAGATCTGGATAAAGAGAGTACGAAGAGATGGATAATGGAGATTATAGGGTTTCTATATATCTACTCTAAATGTTTAAAGGAGTGCGAGAAAGGGGTTGATAAAATATGGTGGATATGGCTTTTGGAGGTGATATGGTGGAGTGATAGATCCGTGGGGTGGTGAAGGAGTGGATTTTGGGATAATAGGGGAGGTCATTAGGCTGTTGGAGTGGATGATGGGAGGGTACCAAGATGATGAGGTGTCTTTTAAGATGTCTTGCTCATGCATATATCAAAATTAAATGGTGTTTTTATAAATAAAAAAAAAAAAATTAAAGCTTAAAAAACACAAATTATTTGTTTTTTAAGAAAACCAATTAATATTTAGATCTAATATTAAAAGAACAATCGTTATTAAACAAATCTCATATTCAAACTCAAAAAAAAAAAAAAAACAAAAAACAAAAAAAAGCCACATATATTCTAATCCTATCATTTTAAAAGAAAAAGAAGAGGTATTCATTTTTCTCTCTTATTGACCCTTATCACATTTCTTAGTTAATATTTTAGCAATATTTTAGCCTATCGGTCTATGCCTAAGCTATATGTTTTTACCCATACCCTATAGTTTTAGTTTCATGCTTTGTTTTTCATGGACGAACCCTTCGTATTTTCACATTTAGGATTTGCATTAAAAAAAAAAAAAATTGCATATACAAAATATATCACTATCAAGACTGAATTTCTTCCAATTAAAAAAAAAAAAGAAAAAGGAAAAACTGAATTTCTTATTGATTAGATATTGACTTTGCCGTAATTTCATTTTTGTACCTACACCCGCAGTTTTCCTTTTTATTTATTTACTTTTAATTTTTTAGAAACACAGTTTTGCTTTCCTAACAGTACACGAGAACCAACAACAAATTAAAAAACAGCCCCCTAGTACAACCACTAACTATTTCTCTATATTTGTAAAATTTTTATTTAATATTAATGAATTTTTAAAATTATCGCTGCGTTGCAGGATTGGAGTGTTATTTTTGACCTTTCGCTTTCTGGATCTAGGGTTTCGCTTTTGACGACTCTTTTTTTTTTTTTTTTTTTTGTTCTACCATCATCATCACCATCAAAATCAAAACCCTAGCTCCACCACATAAACACTGCTTCTCAGACGAACTCAAACAAAATTTGGAATCGGAGGCCAACAAGAAAAAAAAAAAAAGCTTTTAGGGTTTTCTTTTTTGCGATCATCACCATCAATCAGATCTAAAATTGTTCTAAAATTGTGGTTCTTTTTTCCCCTCACAGATCAGGGATTATTGTATTGGTTTTTGTTTTATATAAAATTCCCAACGAATCGGATCAAATCTAAAGCATTCCCTGTGACTCAGAGACGAAATCACCATCATGGGTTTTACAAAGAAATTGATGAACAACAACAACAACAACAACAACAACAATCTCAGCAACCCATTTGAAAGAGTGAGATTTTGATTACATACGTATATATAATTTCTTTTTTATATTTTCGGATTTGGGCCCCCAAAAAGAAAAGAAAAAAAGAAAAAGAAAAAGAAAAAAGAAATGTATAAAGCGGTGTTGTATCAAGGGGAAGAGTTACTTGGAGAGGTAGAGATATACCCAGAAGAGAAAGAGAAGATCGAAGTGAAGGAAATCAGAATAAGTCAGTTTTCACAAGCAAGTGAAAGATGTCCACCACTGGCTGTGCTTCATACTATTACTGCTACTGGGATTAGCTTCAAAATGGAGTCAAAGTCCTCTCTCTCTCAGGACTCGCCGCTCTTTGATTTGCACTCTTCATGTTTCAAGGAGCACAAGGTATAATAACCCCAACCAAATTTAACAACTTAATAAACCAAACCCCAGATGCTTAAAACTTCCAAATTGTTTAAAATTATGCAAACCCCAGACCACTTTTAATCTTTGCTGAGGACACCTGGACAATAATTTAACAATTTGATTTTTTTCTTTCTTTTTTTGCTTTGACAGTTTCAGTGAACTAACTAATTTTTCCAAGAATTTATGACAACTTTGTGAAATTGAAGTTTCATGATTGATTGATTGATTGATTGATTCCGAAAATTGAACTTTTTGAACTTGTTAATGGTGTATTACCCAGAAAGATAGGATCTTGTTCTGTTGTAGGGCTACAATACTGACCAGTCTTCTTTGAGCTTGATTTTAAGTGGGTTACTTAGTTGAACTTTTTTGTGATGTTGAGAATATGCCATATGATTGTTATTTATTTGGGTTAAAATTATGGTTGAGGATTGCATTTCTGGCACAATTAGGGTTTGCTGCATTTTTAAGAGAAGGAACTCCAGAACTCTGCAAAGCATGTGCAAGGTTGTGCATGAAATCAACTGTTTTCTAATTGTTCCTTGTGGATGGTTTGGGAGAAACTTCTGTGCTAATTAAATGTCTTGCTCTTATGTATTTTTGTTTCACTCATTATAAAAGATTACGGATTTTGCCAAATTTTTTACATATGGTTATAAGATGAAGAATTTATCTGATGTTATACTATGTGAATGAATGTTCTTTATTTTGTCGCTTTATCTTCTTGTGTGATTCCCTTTCCTATAACATATATGTGTTTATGAATCACCCGCACAGATTTAAGTTGCCTTTTCTTCCTCAATTCTTTCTTTCGAGTCTGGATGGTTTTAGCAAATGTTAACAATGATTGCCATGTTGGCCTATACAGACTGCCATAATGCCACTAGGAGGAGGGGAGGAGCTTCATTTGGTCGCTATGTATTCCAAGAATAATGACAAACAATATCCATGTTTCTGGGGATTCAATGTTGCATCAGGGCTATATGATTCTTGTCTTGTCATGTTAAACCTTAGATGTCTTGGAATAGTATTTGATCTTGATGAAACACTCATAGTAGCAAATACAATGCGCTCATTTGAAGATAGGATTGAGGCCCTACAGCGGAAAATTAACAGTGAGGTGGACCCACAACGCATTTCTGGTATGCTGGCGGAGGTCAAGCGCTATCAAGATGACAAAATTATATTAAAGCAATATGCTGAAAATGATCAGGTTGTTGAAAATGGGAAGGTGATCAAAACTCAGTCTGAGGTTGTTCCAGCTTTGTCAGATAACCATCAAACTATCATTCGGCCACTTATAAGGTTACAGGAGAAGAATATTATTCTGACTCGCATCAATCCACAGGTATGTAATAAGTAATGCTAACTTCAGCCTGTTGTTTGGTTGATCTTATCTACTGTTGCATCTATGAAATTATCTATCCACTGCTAAAGGAGTTTTAGTTGTTGATTTTCTGGTCATTAATTTGTAGATACCTGAGACTCTTTTATTTAAGGCATTTTTAAAAAAAAATTCTTTGAAGTAAAATTGTGATACTCTTTTTATATGCATGAAGTTTGAATATTGATGGGATACTAGATAATGGTACTTGATAATTTTTTGGACTCTACCAGATGCAATGTCCATGGATGGATTTGACCAGATTATGGAGACACCTTTAGATGTTTGGGATGAAATTTATTATTTTAGTATTTTTAGACTGATAAAAATAAGTTGGTTCAATTAATAAGAATTTTTTTTTTCTCTATAGATTCGTGATACAAGTGTTCTCGTGAGGTTGAGACCTGCATGGGATGATCTCCGGAGCTACTTGATTGCAAGAGGGCGCAAGCGTTTTGAGGTTTATGTTTGCACCATGGCTGAAAGGGATTATGCTTTAGAGATGTGGAGGCTTCTTGATCCAGATTTAAATTTGATAAACTCAAAAGAATTATTGGATCGCATTGTATGTGTCAAGTCTGGTAAGTGACATGAGTTTTTGCAAATAGCTTCCACTTCTCTGCAGCTCATCAATGAGAGAAGCTAATTACATATAGGTCATATCACGCCATTACTTGAGAGAGAAAAAAATTGTGAAATTTATGCATTTTTATAAATTTTTCCTGCAATTGCTAATCAGATTCATATCCCTATGAAGCTGCTTATTACTTTTTTATAAATTACATTAATAGGTTCAAGGAAGTCGCTCTTCAATGTCTTTCATGATGGCTTATGCCATCCTAAGATGGCATTGGTCATTGATGATCGCTTGAAAGTGTGGGATGAGAAAGATCAACCACGGGTTCATGTAGTTCCTGCATTTGCTCCTTACTATGCTCCCCAAGCTGAGGTATGCTCCATTTGCATGTGTACGTAGTGCATTGCACTTCTACAAATGCACACTATTGACTAACTTATTATAACTCATTATGTTGTAGGCCAATAATGCTATACCCGTCTTGTGTGTGGCAAGAAATGTTGCTTGCAATGTTAGAGGTGGTTTTTTCAAGTAAGAATACAAAACCCAAGACATACAAACACCAACACATCCTCTAATTATTACTGTTGTGACTTAAGTTTTGAGCAATTAATTTCTGGTCCAATATGTGTATATATGTATCATTCTTTTTTTCATGACATGACCTTTGAATTTGATGACAGAGAATTTGATGAGGGTCTTCTACAGAAGATTCCTGAAATTTCTTATGAAGATGATATTAAAGATATTCCTTCTCCTCCTGATGTGAGCAACTATTTAGTCTCTGAGGTTAGTCTGGGAAAATATTGTTTGCTCAGATTCTTATGCTTTTTGCTAGTTATGCGGATTTCTTGTTTTTTCCAGTAATGTTTCTCTGCTGTACAGGATGATGGTTCTGCGTCAAATGGAAACAAAGATCCACTTTCTTTTGATGGCATGGCAGATGCTGAGGTTGAAAGAAGACTAAAGGTAACCTGCCAAGTTCTGAATTTGATGTGTGTATGATTATATATGCTTTCATTGGGATCGAATAAGTTCAGGTGAAGAGATATCTACTCTTATGAGGAATGCTTTTCTGGTGTTTATTCTGAAATGCAGAATATTCTTGTTACTCTACATTTGTTGCGGGTGAATGTATTTGAATCTTTATGTGCTTTCGAGGTTTGAATTAAAATCAGGCTTTTTTACCTGTTTCTTTCAATCAGGATGCAATATCTGCTCCTTCAATAGTCACTACTCTAGATCCAAGGCTTCCTCCTGCTCTTCAGTTTACTGTGGCGCCACCCTCTGGCTCAATTGCAATGCAAACAACTCAAGGGTCAATGATGCCATTTTCCAATGTACAGTTCCCTCCGGCTACTTCACTTGTTAAACCATTGGGTCAAGTTGGGGCCCCAGAAACAAGCTTGCAAAGTTCTCCTGCAAGAGAAGAGGGTGAAGTACCGGAATCAGAGTTAGATCCTGATACAAGGCGGAGGTTACTCATATTGCAACATGGGCAAGACACAAGAGATCATGCACCAGCTGAACCTCCGTTTCCTGTAAGACCCCCACTACAAGTTGCTGTTCCACGGGCTCAATCACACAGTGGCTGGTTCCCAGTAGAGGAAGAGATGAGCCCACGGCAAGTGAGCCGAGCAGTACCCAAAGAATTTCCTTTAGATGCAGAACCAATGCACATTGAGAAGCATCGCCCTCAGCATCCATCTTTTTTCCCTAAGGTTGAGAGTTCTGTTACTTCTGATAGAGTTGTCCATGAAAATCAAAGATTGTCTAAAGAGGTGATTGCTACTTGTTGGTCTGATGTTATTCTTCAGTTTCTGTGCTGAAAGGTTAAAAGTTAATTGACTCCAGGTAGCATATGAATCTTACAAGATTATTTATTTGCAGGCATTTCATAGAGATGATCGGTTGAGATTAAACCATGCACTGTCTAGTTATTATTCTTTCTCAGGTGAGCTACAACACACTTAATTGCATACAGAGACAGCTTATGGGTCTTTTTCATTGGTGGGTCTTGCTGTTATGAATGCTTGGCAAATCCCAAAAGCATATAAACTTGACTATGTATTTCTATGAAATATAACCGTTATCTTTTATTACTTTATTGGATAAAAAAACTTTTATTTAGGTCAATGATTTCTAGCTCAATTGTCATCTTCTCCCCCTATAAGTTCTAGGTGGAGGGTTTGGTTGTGGGTTCAAAACCCATTGGGTACAAGTGTGACTTACCAATTAAAAAAATATACTTCTATCTAGAAAATATTAAATTTTGATGTTTAGTAAATTTTTAAGTATCCTAGTTTGTTAGACAGCAGCATTAATCAATGAAACAGCCTCAAACTTACCATGTTCAAAAAGAAGAGATAGTCTTGAATAGACCTGAATGCTGAAAGGGGATGACCTGTAGCCAATCCTAAGCTTTGGCATAACCGAATAAGGCTCTCATTAGTTGGGTATCTATTTAGGATTTTGTCTGTCTAACCCCAATTGTGCCCGTAAGCAGGTATTGATATCTACATGTTCCTTGGTTATAAATTTTTTCTGAATCTGTATTCACATATTAGGAAGTGTATTGCTTCTTGACTTTCTTGGATAATATATATCAGAGCTTTAGAGATATTAACTTTGAAGCATTGTTATTTTGTTTGGTTAGAGTGATCTTATATCCATTATTCAATTTACAATAGTTTATCCTGAGTGGTGTTATATGGGATGTCATTTTGAAGGTGAGGATATTCCATTGGGTCGATCGTCTTCGAGCTCTAGGGATGTTGACTTTGAATCTGGACGAGGTGTTTCAAATGCAGAAACTCCAGCTGGAGTGTTACATGACATTGCAATGAAGTGTGGAACCAAGGTAATCAGAAAGAGAATTATAGTGAGAGACAAGTTAGAGCTTTTTTTTTTTTTTTTTTTTTTTTTTTTTTTTTTTTTTTTTTTGATAGTTAGAGCTCATTATATATGCATATTATGTATGATGTATCCTTAAGTTCCATCTAAGCTCCTTTTTCTCCCCCTTCTCTTTTTAATGGAACTGGTAGGTGGAGTTCAGGCCGGCTTTGTTTACCAGCATGGAACTGCAGTTCTCCTTTGAGGTATCTTTAAACCTTTAGTCCCAAACCCTTAATTTCTTTTAAAAATAGTTTTTCTTTACTAAATGCCCTGATTATGTTGTCAATTTCTTAGTTCTGGGATGTCATGTCTTGATAACTCTTCCAACAACTGTTTTTGTAGGCTTGGTTTGCAGGGGAGAAAATTGGTGAAGGACTTGGTAGAACAAGAAGGGAAGCACACCGCCTTGCTGCTGAGTGTTCTCTTAAGAATTTGGCTAGTAAGCTTTCTTATATATTAATGTACTGCTGCGGAATTTGAACATTTTCTAGAGTCTACATTATTGCTGTCCTCAGTTATTTCTTACTATAGCTGAATTATTCATTGAAGCACCTACAAGTGGTGATATATTAATTAAGTACTTTTACACTTGAAAAGCTATCACATAAAAATATAAATTCAGAAATCATGACAATTATAAAGGGTCCAGCTCTGATATAATCCATGTACTCTGACTTTTTCGTTGTAAGAATTAAAGATTCAAGGAACATATGGGCTATGTTTGAATCTAATCAAAATTGCTCCCATAAGAATCGCTCAAGCTCACCGAAGTGCACTAATAGCAATTTAAAGTATTTGTTAATGAAAGTTTTTCTTGGAACTCTAGTTAGATACTCAGCATTTTATGTTTGTTATTTGCTTGAGGTTATGCTTTAATCTACAAGTCCCAAATCAGCTGGTTTCATGCTAGTATTACAAGTATCTCCAACTGGCCAAATCATTTTAGTTGTTGTATTACAATAAGGGAATATCATATTCGAATTTTTATTTTACATTACTAGATCTTGGCTTTCCCTAGTTAATTTGTTTGGGGGAAATTTCATTCAAATTTGTAATTTTCCCCTCATGGCATTTCCTTTTTGTGATTCTGACCACTTCATACATTCTCCTTTTTTTTCCCCACAGATATATATATGTCTCGTGTTAAGGCTGATTCTGGGTCTATGCCTGGGGATTTGAGTAGGTTTCCTAATGCAAATGACAATGGTTTTGTGGGTAATTTAAGTTCTTTTGGGAATCAGCCATTGCCCAAAGAGGAGTCTGTCTCATTTTCAACTGCAGCTGAACCATCTAGGCTTCTAGACCCTAGGTTGGAAGGCTCTAAAAAGTCAATGGGTTCAGTCTCTGCACTCAAAGAATTAGTAAGATCACAAAGACTTGAACATCTTTGATTTTAATTCCCATTACTGCTTGCAGTTGGTAAAAAATTAATGATTATTTATATGTGATATATTTTGCATTTGACTTCAGTGCTTAATGGAAGGCCTTGATGTAGCTTTTCAACCTCGACCACCACCTTCTGGTAATTCAGTTCAGAACGATGAAGTATATGCACAGGTTTGTTATGAGATTATTTGCTTTAATAGTTTGAATGAATTTTAAGAATGCTTCTGTCTTGAGTTTTAACATCTTAGTTTGGGGAATTGTGGAATGGTTTCTTTCCCCTCTTTCTGAAATCTTTGGCAAACTCATTGGAGTGAGAAAAGAACAGTAAAGGCCAACTTTTTGTAAGGCTTTTTATAAAAATGCAGTGATCTTTGTAATCAAATATTGAACCACCCTTTGAGGTTGACATGGGTTTTTTCAAATATATATTGTTGATATTTTAGATCCTTATTTTTGCTTGTACTTTAGGGCCTACCTATTTGTGCATGATAGAGTTTAGGGTCATTTAGCTGGTTACCCATCCATAGTTTGAATAGTGGATCAAAATTCGTATTAGTCTGCAAGGGGGGAAAATTGAATTTTAGGGGCTGGGGTTGTGTTTTAGGAGTTCTAGCAAAATTGTTTTGAGTCCTACAATGTTACAATTGATTACTATTTGTATGTCTTCGGGCTCTCAATTGGCAATGTCTAAGAGACGGTTCCCCATTGAAGTAGCAACATAGTTTTTCAATTATTTTTATCGCCATTATATTGGTTCCTACCTGTGCTTAATTCTAACAGTTTTTATTCTGTATTTGGTGCTATGCTTCAGGTCGAAATAGATGGGCTGGTTTTAGGGAAAGGGATTGGGTTAACATGGGATGAGGCAAAGATGCAGGTATGTTACTTCTTTATATACAGAGTTTTATTTCTAGGGATTCACATGATTTCTTTTGTGAATTTTATGCACCTTTATTTCTCATATGTTTTCTCCAACCACCTTGACTTGCATTTCCTTAGGCTGCTGAAAAGGCACTTGGAACTCTAAGATCAACGCATGGTCAATTTAGTCAGAAGCGTCAAGGTTCTCCTAGGTGTGTAATTTAACAAGCTCCCTGTATACAGTTATTAATTTTCTTCGCATAAAACTTCTAATTCACAGATGAGTTATGGTGTGACTAGCCAGGCCCACAAATTATCAAGAAATATTTTGATTTGTGGGACTGGGGGACTGATGGATAGACCCATTCAATTAATGTTTCTGTACTTTTGTCATTGTTATTCAGATTGGGGTAGCATGGTAAAGATTAAGCATTCTTATAGCCGCCGCCCCCTCTCTCTTTCTTCCCACCTCTTTCTTTTTGGTTATGATGTTTTCTTGGGGCACATGAAAGCTTTTCTCAGATAATTGCTAATTACTTTAGTAAACAAGTAAAAACAAGGGGAATGTAACTGAAATAACAGGAGAAAAAAGACCCTCAGTTTTATCCTGAAAGTTGCCATTTTTATTATTTTTGTGCACTAGCAGAAAGTAGATGAAACTGGTTCCTCACTGTGTGATTTTTATTAGCTAGAATTCCTTCTTTTTTTTTTTTTTTTCTTTTTTTTTTTTTTTTTTTAATTTCTAGTTTCTCTTATTCTCTTTTTCTTATTTGGCGTTTTTACATTTGAACAAGGGCATTGCATGGTATGTCAAATAAACGCATGAAGCCGGAATTTCAACGAGTTATGCAGCGGATGCCTTCTTCTGCTAGATATGCCAAGAATGCTCCTCCTGTTCCCTGAAAGACCATATCACCAATTTTCATCCCACTTTTTGGTATGGCTGCTGCTGAGAAATTTTATGGTACATAACTAACTCATAGATGGGCAAGGGCCATTGAGATCCAGGACTGCCAATTTCTTGAACCTTTGATTCTTCGTAAGATGTCCAAAAGTGAAGTGGAACTTCCACAAGATATTTTCTTGTGGCTTTCATCTCACATCCATAAGAGAGCAGGAGGCCCTGAAATGACTATAGTCCTAAGATGTTCTTGTCTCAGAATTTCCACTCACTATTCTATGAGGCATTTCTTCTCAAAATGCTTAATGACCTCCTTTTGAGATGATACAAGGCCAATGTTGTCCCAATTTGTATGTGGCTGATGCAATCATTGTCAAGATTTTCAAGCCTGTTTCAGTTGGATTTATTTACAGTGTATTGATATTTGTTTAAGCTGAAGAAAACTGAATATGGTGTTGATCGGGGGCAGTTTCTGGCTATGCTTGGAGTCACTTAACCTACTAATCGTTGACCGACTGTTTTGCCTTTCTCATTGCCCACCTCTCTGAAGATACAGAATATTGATAATTTCAGTGTCCTGAGATTGGTGAAAGTTTATAGTGATAGTGAACTGAGCTGATGTATTTTAGTTTTTTCATTTGTATGTATGGGTTGGGTTTTTCTCTTTCCTTTTTTTTATCTTCATTTTTGAGTTTGATTAGGTAGCCACTTCAAGAAGGAAGTTTCCCAGACCTTGCAGAAGCATGAGCCTTGTGCCTTAAAGAAGGATGTTTTCCAAGGATCATTGATTACTGAAAATTTTCTAAGCACTACTATTGAAATTTCTTTAACATCTTATTAGCCACCATATTTGGAATTGTATATATCTTTATCTCCTATAAAAATATGGTTTAGAAATGAGAGAGTTGGTGGGAAACTGCTTTTTCCGTCAAACCCCATTGTGAGTTTGAATCATTTCCAAATTTCCACTCTTCCGTAAGTCTTTAAGCCTTGCCTTTTTTTTTTTCTTTTTTTTTTTTTTTTCTTTTTTTTT
>NC_044908.1:40473938-40513938 GCF_001633185.2 Quercus lobata
GGACTTCCTTGACATTCTTTGGTGGTTCCATGTTCAGTATGGCTTGGATCTTATTGGATTCGCTTCAATTCCTCTATGTGAAACCATGAATCCCAGAGACTTCCTTGACGAAACCCCGAAGGCACACTTACTTGGATTTAGCTTCCTATTGTATCGTTTAAGTGTGTCAAAGGTCTCCTGCAGGTCGTCTAGATGTTTCTTCTCATCTAAGCTCTTCACCAGCATATCGTCCACATAAACTTCTACATTTCATCCTGTTTGTGGATGAAACATGTGATTGACTAACCTCTGATAAGTTGCCCCCGCATTCTTCAAACCAAAAGGTATCACCTTATAACAAAATAAACATTGACTGTTAATGAAGGATGTCTTCTCTTGATCTGTCTCGTCCATCTCAATTTGATTATACCTTGAGAAGGCATCCATGAAACTTAGCAATTGATGTCCTGCTGCTGAATCTACCACCTGATCAGTGCGTGGCAAATGATAACTATCCTTGGGGCAAGATTTATTCAAATCAGTGAAGTCCACACACATCCTCCACTTGCCATTTGCCTTCTTGACTATCACCACGTTAGCTAACCAATTCGGGTAATAGACTTCTCGAATAAATTCTGCCGTGGTTAACTTCTAGACCTCTTTCTTGATAGCATTATCTCGCTCAAGAGTAAAGACTCTCTTCTTTTGACGAACAGGCTTGGAAGATAGATACACATTCAATCGATGAGTAATAACACTTGGGTCAATTCTTGGCATGTCTTCATGACTCCACGTAAAGACATCAATGCTCTTCCTTAAAAAGTGAATGAGGTCTTGCTTTGTCTTTTCCTTCATACTTGTTCCAATTTTGGTACACTTTTTGGGATTACCCTCTTCCAAAGGGATGTCTTCCAGTACTTCAATGGGCTCTGCTACAACCCTTCTTTCCTCTATATTCATGGTCTGCACATGCTCATCCATAGCCAACATGGCTAAGTGGCATTCTTTAGTGGCTAATTGGTCTCCTTGCACTTGCCCTATCCCATACTCCATTGGGAATTTGACTGATAAGTGGTAGGTGGATGTTATTATCTTCCAACTATTTAAAGTTGATCTTCCAATGATGGCGTTATAGGAAGACAAACAATCCACCACGAGGAAATTCACTTCCTTGGTTATTTGTTGTGGTAATAGTGCCTACAGGTTGCACTTTCATTCCTCTAAATCCCACCAAGGGTGAACATACTAGTCGCAGTTGATCTTGTCCAAGCCTCATTTGTTGGAAGGCGGGGTAATACAAGATGTTTGCCGAACTTCCATTATCTACCAACACCCTTCTAGTTGTATAATCTGCAATAAGCAAAGTGATGACAATCGCATCATCATGTGGGTGATGGATTCTTCCAGCGTCCTCGTCAGTGAACGTAATGGCTAGCTCATCTGCCCCCCTCATCCTTGGTAATCGTCCAGAGAGTTAGATGTTTTGTACCACCTTTAAGTACATTTTCCTTGACTTGAAAGATTGCCCTGTTAAAGTTCCTCCTATAATAACCCTTATTTCTCTAAGTAGAGGTTGTGATGACTCTTCTACCTTTCCTTTGAACTTCTTGTCTTTATGATATCTTCCAATGAAATGTCTCAACTTTCCTTGCCTGATAAGGTTCTCTATTTGCTGCTTCAAGTCATAACACTTGTTCGTGTCACACCCATGATCTCTGTGAAAGAGACAATATTTATTCTTATTACGCTTGTTAGGATCTCCCTTCATTTTCTCTGGCCACTTCAAGGATGGGTCATCCTTGATCTACATAAGCACTTGATTAAGTGGAACATTCAAGGGCGTGTAGTGCTGACTCTTTCCTGAAGATGAATTTGCCTTCCTGTTATATATGTCCTTCCTCTCTCCTGTTTGAGCCTTCTTTGGACAAGGGCCTTGTTTAGGATGGCGTGGGAAGTCTGCTTTCATTCGCTCTGCTCTCTTCCTCTTCTTGGCAATGATTGCATCCTCTGCATTCATGAAGCATTAGGCTAAATGAACGAGTTCAGCCATGGTCTGCGACTCTTGATCATAAAGCTTGTGGATGAATAAATCAGAACTAACTCCATTGTGGAAGGCTGCCAATAGTAACTTGTCATCCATCTTGTCTATCGTTAAAGCTTTCCTGTTGAAACGAGTGATGAAGGAGCGCAAGCTCTCATTTTCTCCTTACTCTATGGTCAGCAAGCTGGATGAAGAGCACTTATGCCTTTGTCCTCCAATAAAGTTGTTAATGAACAACTTGCTCAACTCCTCAAAAGAACCAACAGTATTTAGAGGTATTTTACTAAACCACACTCGTGCTGGCCCCTTAAGGGTGGTTGGGAAGGCCCTACACATTATCTCATCTGGAACCCCTTGAAGGTGCATTGTGGTCTTGAAGGTCGCAATATGATCACATGGGTTGCGTGTTCCACCATATGAATCCAAGGAAGGCATCTTGAACTTGGAAGGCAGGGGATGACTATTGATGGAAGCTATGAAAGGGGAATCAGTTCGATGAACTAAATCATCTATGTGATTCTTCCTTTGCATATTCTCCCTTATCTTGTCCATGACTCTCTTCATTTGATCCATCTCCCTCTCCAAGTGTGGCATCCTTCGTGAAGCAGTATCCCTTGAGTAGTTCTTGCACTCAACATCTTCTCATTCTCTAACTTCTTGACTTTGAACTTGCCCTTCCACACACCTTTCATTACGTTGCCTTCTTTGGTTGATCTCTCGAGTCAACTCCTGATTCTGACGGATTAACTCTGCCATGGTAGTTGCCATAGATTATATTTGCTGGACGGAAGGCGGTTGCATAATAGGTGCTGACTGGTAAGCGCAGTTGGGATGGCTGGAAGCGTTCCCACTCTCTTGATGGCCTGGACTAGTGGCCATTGACCTTGTCCAGATCATACAGCCTTTTGTCTTTAGAAAGATAAATTGCAAATCATAAATTTAATCTTTCCCATAGATGGCGCCAACTGATGATGTAAAGAAAATCAGTAGGCTAAATGCTCTGGGCTTTAATGGGCTAGTGGTTGCTTGGAAGGCCTAAAAAGAAAGAAACACAAGATCAAAGGTGACCGGGGTGAACTGGCCAAGAACCCTTCGATGATTAAGTTAGTTTTTCTCTCTAGAACTCAAGAATTCCAACTTTTGGGATAGTGAAAACTTACCTTCATTTGATGTGGATGAGTCCTTATATTGTAAGTTTTGGAGTTGTTACTTGTTTAGTAACTTCCTCAATGTGCACAGAAGTTAGAAGATTCAGACTTAACTCATATAACTGCTATAGAAGTTAGAAGGTTCAATCTTATCTTCTACAACTGCCATAAGAAGTTTAGAACTTAGTGGGAAGTTATAGCGTTGAACAAAGATTTTGCTCATACTTCTAAATGGCAGAACGTGGTCCGAATTGCAAGTTTTTGTGTGTAAAATCTATTCTGAAATTTTTCTAAGTGTTGCGAGGTTGTCCAGCTACTTTCCTGATGGACGTCTTTCATACCCATGGACAACCTCCCCACGGAGGATTGGCCTTCCTATGTTGAATTAACCTTCTTGGTTTTGGACGACTCTATGGACAAATTGGAGATGGTCCGATTTTTGGTTCCCCATTAAACAATAATAATTAAAGTTCACTTATAACAACAATGATTAATATGTTGATTGTATTTAGAAACAATAAATAATTTCTAAAATTTAATCTTAGCAACAATAATTAATATGATTATTGTATTAAAAATAATATATTAAATGAACTTATAGTTTTTTTTTTCTCTTTCCAGCACTTGGACAAATTTGTAATAAAAAAACCACAAAAACTGCAAAATCCACCTCTTACTCAAGATTCATCTTCTTAGTTCTTGTTGATCTCCTTAGAAAAAAACCCTAAAGCCACCACTAGTACTAAGACCTATTGCTTTGTAGATATGTGACCAATTTTAAACAAATGTTTGTATAGTATTGAGTTTAGTGGGCAAAAACATGGAAACTCTAAGATTTAAATTTTATATGTAAAAAGTTTTGTTAAGAAAAAAGTATCTTTTAACAAAGAAAATAAGGATGGTTTGTACTATGTAGTGATTACGATTATTATCAAATGTGTACCCCCTCCCCCCCCCCCAAAAAAAAAATTGAATTAAAAAAATAGTAAAACATTGAATGTTCACTGGTAGGTAAAGATTTAAAGTTAAGCTTTGATGTAATGGTCTAGTGCATTGGACCTGTTATGTGGCCAACTTTGAACACATATCTGTATCATAGAGGGTTAGACCCAAACTGTCTTGCCAAACGTGGTTAAAGATAAAGGTGCAGCCACCAACTACATTGCCAAGTATTACCTTTTCTTTTCTTTGGAATCTCCAGAATTCTTGTTAAACTAGAATCCAGATTGCGGTATTAAAATCTAGATTAGTATTGTTTTAGGCGTATGATCTCAAAAAAAAAAAAAATCTGAACCAACTCTAAAAAACAAATACCAACTACTCATTTGTTTTGTTTTTCTATTTTTATCTTTGGTTACTTTGTGAGAAAAATAAATATCATAATAGTTTAGGAACATTGAGAGTGAAAGATAAGATTTCTCCTTTATTGTGTGTGTTTGTTTCCAAAAAAAGAAAAAAAAGAAAAAAGGAGGATAAGATTTCTATTCATTACTTCTATATAGAAAAATAATAAAAATCTTCCATTTTAAAAAAGTCTAAAATTTTATGAGCACATCATCCTTCGTCTATAAATATAGCCAAGTAAACACAATCAGTTGCAAGAAACAATTTTTACCACCCTTGAGAGAGAGAATGGCTAAGGAAATTTTGGGTTGGTCTAAACCTATTCCTCGTCTTGTCTATCTTATTCATCAGCAACAAACAGTGCTTTCTTCTTACCCTTCATATTTTTTTTCATGTAAGAGAGAATTGCTACAACGGAGGGTGAAGAGAAAAGCTATGGCTTCCGTCAATCGTGAAGCTATGGCGACTGTCAATCGTGAGAACCAATCTATTGGAGACGATATTTCTTCTGAAAAGCCAGTGACATATAAGGTGAATGCTCTTGTGAATGTGAGATATGACAGGACTGAAGATGTAAAGGAGATGATGCTTCATTTGTTTGATGCTTTTAGTAATTCTACTCAGTGGGCTTTGATTCTACAACTTCTTAGCACTGAAATTGATCCAAGTAAGCTGTTTACTTTTCTTATTTAATTAACTTAAAAGTAAATTAATTAGTCCACTCAAGTTTAATTATATTTAAATCTTAGTCAAGTTGGACTAGATTAATTAAACTAAATTTAAATTTTTTATAATAAAAAGGTGGGATGTCTTATAAAAACCATGAACAGAAGGGAACTTTGAGAGTTCTTATTTATATATTAATTTTTGATGGTATGGAAGTCAATTGTTATCCTTTTCACAAGCATACATGCTCCGGAAAGGGCAACTTAGATATGTTTAATTATATATTTATCATTAAATAGATTGGGAACTTGATCAAGTAATTCACATGTTATAATTCATGAATTATAACATGTGAATTACTTTTTTTGCGGAGATCAGAAATTGATCATAGGAATCAAGATGTTCATAGGAAAATCAATATGCATATTACCAACGATGGAATCAAGATTTCAGTTGGGGGAAAAATTAAAATACAAGATTTGAAGCAAAATTAATTCATAAATATTAATCAACATTAACAAAAATAAATAGAAAATAATATAATAATCCATATAACCCTTCAATAGAAGAAATTATAGAGTTCTCTAGTGGACCACGTCACTTGTCCACCATTCCACTTGTTTAAAATTGTTGAGTCAGTAATTAATTTCTGTTAAAAAAAAAAAATTTAACTAACAATTTTAAACAGGTGGAAGTTTTTTAGTGGAATAGTGGACCACATCACTTGTGAAGTTTTTTAATGGAATGGTGGATCACATCACTTGTCTATCATGTGGATCTTATAATTTCTCTTTCAACAGAACTTCACAATTGCATTTAATTCTTATTTTAATGTCTTAAGATAAGAATTAAACTTCTATGACACTTAGTGTGCTCATTAAATAAGAGATAAGATGAAGAGGCATGTAGATAGAAGATTGAGAGTAAAAGATTGAGATTTAGTCAAATCATAAGCTTGAGTTTTAGGTGGCCTCATGATATTATGCCACTAAATTTTGGATGCCTCACAATTTTCTACATCATTATTCTAACAAATACTCCCTTCATTCCAAATTGTTAGTCATGTTTCGAAAACCTAGTTTTTTAAGGGAATATCATTTTTTGTCTTATCTCCTACATAAAAGGATATAAGGGAATTGAGATTAGTTGCAAGACCCAAGTGCAATATCATGCAAATCCTAATTGAAAACTTTTATCATGCAAATCTAAATTAGATAAGGGAATTTAGTTTTGTAAAATCTATATCATGATAATCCTAATTGAAATTTAACCCATTCTATAAACATGATATAAGCATTAGCTGAAATTGAAAAATTTTTCCTGAAAGCACAGTAGATAAATGTAAAAATTAGTTAAATTAGTACAGTGAGACCCATAAATAATACCAAAAAGTACAGTGGAACCCATAAATAGTAAAAAAAAAGTAAGCTAAATAGTAAAATAAGCTAACAAAAATAATCAATAGCAAATGCACACTTAGTGTGCTCATTAAATTTGAGATAAGATGAAGATGAAGTGGTATGTAGATAGAAGAGTCGTGTTGAGAGTAAAAGATTGAGATTTAGTCAAATAAAAAGCCTGACTTTTAGGTGGCCTCATAATATTATGCCACTAAATTTTGGATGCCTTACAAATTTTCACATCATTATTCTAATAAATACTCTCTCCGTCTCAAATTGTTAATAATGTTTCGAAAACTCAGCTTTTTAAGGGAATAACATTTTTTGTCTTGCCTCCTACATAAAAATGTATAAGGAAATTGAGATCAGTTGCAATACCCAATTGCAATACCTCTCAATGGTTGTGAATGAGATTTTAAAAAAACAAATTTCATGCTCAAACATTGAATAAAAAAAGTGAGAAAAAGTAAAAATGTGAAAGTGGTAAAAAGCTTTTGTAAGTGGGGAAGGAGTAATTGCATCAGGCTTGATTTTGATTTGTCAGGGGGAGCAATTGCTCCCACCTTGGCTCCGCCTTTCTTGTTATAGAAGATCGTGCTTCAACACCTATGGTAATAAGCAGTATATATGTGTATATATATATATATATATATATATATATATACATATATATATTTATATATATATATGCTAGTTGTGCACACCGTTTACTGTGTATTTAGTATGGTATATATTCATTCTTTTACTTTCTCTCTTTTTATTTCTGCCCTTGCTTTGAGGCTCTCGACCATTTTGCCTTCTTCCCTTAAGTGTTCTTCATCTACTTGTTCCATGCATGAATCCCATTTTTATATTGCATCAACATAATAAATAAACATTGTTTTTTTCTTAATTAATAAATTATTTTTTAAATGATAATTTGATAATTGAGGGGGGGTAATTTAAACATTGAACGTTTTTGCTAAAAATATATTTTTTTTTAAATGTCAATTGAACTACAAAGTTCAAGTAGAGAGTAATTAAAATCTATTTTGGATTGTGCAAACAAGATTAAATAAGCATATTAATCAAGGGTTTCATTGTATTCTAGAGATGATTATGCTGAGAATCCTATACCTAACTTTTTTTTTACTGGAATGATGGGATGAATTTTGTCTTTTAACTTATTAGCTTTGAAGTTTTTATAAAAAATGTATATAAACAAATAAATTAAACTCTAAAAAAAGTTAACCGAAATTCCAATTTCCTAGTTTATATCTTTTTTTTTTTTTTTTAAATGATGAAGGGACGATGGCGCCAAAAAGGAGCAAGAAAACCATACTAGACTGCTCCAAAAACCTAACAATTGGTGCGCAGTCAGCTACTTTCAAAGTTCAGTTTGTGGTGGATTCAACTTTTGGGGTGCCAGGAGCGATCACTGTAGTTAACAGATATGAGAAGGAACTCTTCTTGGAAAGCGTCATCATTGAAGGGTTAGTTCGTTTTTCTTGCAACTCTTGGGTCCAACCAGAAAACACTATTGCACATAAAAGGATCTTTTTTTCTGACAAGGTAAACTTTCCATTCCATACGGTTAATACAGTATTTTTAATGAGACATATCATTTCTCATGTATTGGTCTAAAAGCTAGAGCATCTCCAATAGATTAGCTAAATCTATTTTTTGGAGAACAAACCTCAAAAATTAGCTCCAATAGATTCTCCAAATGCAAAACTTTTCCAATTTTTTTTTTAAGTTGCTACAGTACTTCTCTAGGTATAGAAAATACTGTAGCAACTTCAAATGAATTTTTCTCTTTAAAAAAACTCATACAACTCAATAAAAAACAATTCTTTCTGTCTCCTCTCACAACGGCTACAAACATTCACAACAGCTACAAACACAACAATCCTTTCTCTTAAACATCTCTAAACTCAAGCATAATCAAAACACAATCTTAAAATTAATCAAATCATAACCCAAAAAAAAAAAAAAAAAAAAAAAAAGAAAAGAAAAAAGACTGAAGTCATCTGACCAATTTGGGCTGCGTTGGGGAGGAAGATGAGCGGCGGCGGAGCGGAAGACACGGCTTGGCACAATGAACGCCGATTCTATGCCTGCCTGTGTCCTTCGATCAACAGTGGAGCAAGCCTCTCGCTTGTTCTTTCTCTGTTTCTTATCACATAGAGAGGTAGAGAGTGTTCTAGAATCAAGTAGAAAAAGAAAAAAGTAGAAAAAAGAGAGAGCTAGAGAAAGAAAGAGAGAGAGAGAGAGCTGAAGAAAGTGATCTAGAATCAAGTAAAAAAGAAAAAGAAGGAAGGTAGAGTGGGTATATGTGTGTGGTGGAGAAAAAACAAAAGAAAAAGAAAAAAAAAATGTATGGATAAAATTAAAGGAAAAATAATATAAAGAATAAGAAATGATAATTAAGAATGTTACCACAATATTTTAACAATAAATCTTAAGTAAGAAATTGTTATTAGCTAATATTGGAGAGTAAAAAAATAATTTCAGTGATGGGTTCAAATTAAAACTAGTAACAATTTTTCACATAAAATTTTGTTGTGATTCTTGTGAAAGTATTGTAAAAAATGCTGTGGATATAACACTTCTCATTGAAAAGTATGGTTGTTAGGAATAAATATAGGAAAAATAAAGGATGATTAAAAAAAGAATAAAGAATGAATGAAGAAATAATATTTAAATGAGATGAAAAAAATGATAGAGAATCTGTTGAAAAATGTATTTGAAAAAGTAGGTAAATAAAAGTTAAATGTCATTATTTACTGTTCAAACAATACAAAAATTTAGATAAACTATGACAAGGATGTATGGGTTTGTCGGTTAATGGTAGGACTCAGAGAAGCACGAATGAATGCGTGTCAGTATAAACACCATTTTACAAATATGACAAGACTTTTTTCTGTAGAAAATATGTAGATTGTATTCATCCACATTTCATGTAAATATGTGGTTCGGTTTTAAGCTTATGTCCACGGGTGAGATGGAGGGAGAAAGTTTCACTAAGAAAGTAAAGAGATTAAAAATGTAGCATGAAAGAACTATCACAAATTACAAATCCCAAAAACACCCAAAAAAACTCTCCTACCAAAAGTGCCCGATAAGAGAAGCCTGATGTCCTCTAAACCAATGTCGCGGCTTGAAGTCTTTTTCTTGTTCAGCAATCTCTTACCGAAACAATTGCCGCAAAACACAAAAAAAGAGCTGCCTTTGCTAAATTTCTCATTAATTCTTTAAATTCTGGCGCATGGTCTTACGCAAAACAAATTTTCACGTAGAATAAAAGCAAGAGCTTATATAAGTGAAAGTAACTTTGCCATTTGATTATGTTTGAGCAGCCATATTTACCTTGGGAGACACCAGCAGGACTAAAGGAGCTAAGAGAAGAGGAACTACGACAACTGAGTGGTAATGGAAAAGGGCTTAGGGTATATTCTGATAGAATATATGACTATGACATGTACAATGACCTAGGAAATCCAGATAAGGGAATTGAATATGCAAGGCCAACACTTGGAGGCGAAAAGAACCCACATCCTAGAAGATGTCGAACTGGACGTCCTCCTACGAATACTGGTGAGTCTGATTTAAAGAAGAAAAGTACTTACCCTATCTTAATGTTTTGGGCATGATCTTCAGCCCTACTAAATTAAGAATGAACTATATGATCAGTTCAAAAATGAGAGTCGCACAATGAAACCACAATTGTACCTGAAGTTATAGGGTTTCCTCTTTTCTTTTTTTGAGAACAAAGTTATAGTTTTTTATGATACAACAAAAGTGACTTTCTAGTAGCTACTTTTCCTTAATAATTAAAAAAATTAATAATGTTATACAACTATTTTAGTATGATTATGGTATGTAACATAATTTTTGCAAAGTGAGATCCTTTGTTTTCCACGCTTTATAACTAATTTTAATTTTGGGTTGTACAGATATACTTGCGGAGTCGACAGTGCAAGAGCCCATGCAAATATATGTGCCCAGAGATGACGCGATGGAAAGGTGTAAGAAAGAAGATTTTGAGGTAGGAAGGCAGAAGGGGATGCGCCGAAATTTTGTTCCATACTTAGCCTCCATTGCAGACAGAGATGCTTTTGAGAGGTTTTCTGACATCAATGGTCTCTATAAAAAGAGATCTTCGCTTGAAATGAAGTCTCCATTGGCAAAGATTGTTGAAAAAGTCCAAGACTACATTGAGCCCTACAAATTTGACCCTCCAATGACCATCTCCAGTAAGCTTCAATTTGATTCTTTCGTGTTTCTTCTACTTGGACATAATTAATGATTTCAAGATAATATATATGGGGTTAGTTCTTACATAGAAAGCTTCGTTCTAAGCTTTTCTTCCCCAGATAACCCAGTTAAAAGTTGTTATATAAGAGAGGTAACACAACTTAAAATTCTTTTATGCACATTTATAAGTTTATATGGTACTAATAATGTAAATTTACATAGTAAACACACAAAATGTGTACAATAATGTAATACATATTTGCAAAAAGTGTACCACATATTTGCAAAAAGTGTACAACACTTTTTATGTGTTTACGATATAAGTTTACATTGCTATTTCTTTTACAACTAATCTAATCTAGTAACACCTAAGGCTGTGTTTGTTTCGGATGTAAAAGGAATGTAGAAAATATTTTATACCACAAGGATTGTTTGGATTGACCGAAAAATTCAGTCAAACGGAAAATGATTTTTGTTGACCGTAAAATATCAACCCCTAAAGTGTAAAATAGTTTACACTTCTATTTTACCTTTAAACCACTTACACCTCCATTTTCATCCTACCAAAGAGACCACTCACCTAAACTCTAGCACGACTCCTGGCCCAACCCTCGCCATTGTTGTCGCCTTAAACTCGAAGCTGTTGCTGTCGTTTTTTGAACTCAAGGAAGCTCTTTCTCTTCTCTCTTCCTCTCCGATCTCCGATCTACAAACCAATCTCGTTGTCATTGTCTCCTTCAGACCCACACACCGATCTCGTCGCCGTCACACCCACCCGTCGATCTTGTCGCTGTCAGACCCACCCACTGATCTGTGCTCCTTTACCTCTCTCTCTCTCTCTATTGGTGCTTATTTTTGAGAAAGATTTAATTACTTTTTGTTGATTTGGTTTATATTTTTGGATTTCCTATTATAATATTTGTTTGGAAGATGAGAAAATGTGAGAGAATGCATTTTCTAGAAGATTTTCAGGAAGACAGCCAAACACCTTAAAATATTTTCCAAAACATTTTTTGTAATGTTACCAAACACCTGAACATATTTTTATTTCTGAAAATTATTTTCACTTGAAAATATTTTACACCCTGAAATCATTTTACATTGAGCCAAACACAACTTCAATTACAACATATTCCCTTAACAAGTTATGAAAAAAAATTAAAAATTTATTCGTTCTTTTAAGTTTTAAGGGCCCCTATCAATAATTATCGTTAACCTAGTCAGTGCTCCCAAAAAAGCACATTTACAATTTGTGATGTTTTGAGCGCAGAAAGCCATCTAGGATAGAGGTAGTTCACAAATACGTATTGTACAGAAAGACAATTGGAATTGCTTCCTTCCTATTACTTTTGAAGAGTGCAATAGATAATTACTAAATTATAATACATCCTATAGATGGAAATATTTAAATTTCCGTTGTGATAATTGGGTGACCCAGGTAAGTGGTATTAGCTTTTGTATTGAGTATTACAATTTATTAATGGATTATTTCACACGAAAAATAAGAAAATTAAATTAGATATGGAACATAAAATTAGACAACAATTTGAATTTAATTTGAATTTTGACTATACTTCGACTTTAACACAATAGATATGATTTTTTTTTTTTTGAGAAATACTATATCCATGGCATTTTCATAATATTTTCACCACAAATATTAAGTATTTCAATGGCGGATTTAAATTAGAACTAATAACAATTTACAATTTAAGATTTGTTGTGAAAATATTGTAATTAAATGTGTCGGCTGTCGCTTCTTTTTATCTGCTGCTAAAGTTATTGACATATGTATTAGAAAAGAAGGATAAATAAATCCATAAAAACTTTACTCAAAAAAATAAATAAATCCATAAATTAATTTTGAACTCAATGACATCTTAACAACTTATCTAACGAAGTTAGCTTCAATTTCAGTGGACGCGTCTTGCTGCTTACGAGATGATGAGTTTGGTCGGCAAGCACTTGCAGGCATAAACCCTCTAAGCGTAGAAAGGCTAAAGGTAAATATTGGATCAGCTTTCGTCATTATTACATTTCATTTTTGTCATTTAAAATATGTCTTTAGTTTTTCTCTCTTTTGGATTTTTATACCCGTGGCAAGCTCAAGGTCTAGGCCTAAGGCCTCCAAAATATTAAAAGGGTTCAAAAACTACCAATCAACCAACACCCCAGGGCGGTACTAGAAATTTTTTTAGAGGTTGTTTAGAAACTTAAACTAAACAAAATTTAATTAAAAAGAAGAATTTGAATATATCAAGTTTTCGAGAAAAAAAAAAAGAACTTGTTAAGTATTTGAAGTTTTACAATTTCCTTCTATATATGTTCATTATTAGTTGTCATTGTTTATTGTCAATGTAAGTAAGTATGACAATTTTATTTTGTTAAGTTTGTATAACATTTTATTTTTATATAGTTATCATTATCTATTTGTTATTGTTTTTATAAAACTATTTTAAATTAAATGACAAAACTCAAGCCACTTGTAGTGTATTAATTATTGACTTATAAAGCCACACGTATCTATACATAAATAATGCACTAAGTGTCTACTTAACCAATCAAATTCTTAAATGAGTTAAATCTCATCTCATTTTCTTCTCTATCTGAACATCTCAATATTTTTGACATTAAGAGTAAATAGTAAGTATTTGTGAATTCTGAGTATTTTTTTTTTTAATTTTATTATAAGTTTATATTATACATATGCCTGTGAGTGTGTGTCTGATATGTGCGTTAATATATATATATATATATATATTGCTATAATGTTATTTGTTTGAATAGTGATGTATGTGAATGTGTGCATGTACAATATAAATATAATATAACTTTATAATAATTAGAAAATACAAAAGGTTTGTACATGTATGTGCATTGTTATCATTTTATAATAAAGTTAGAGAATTAAGTAAAAAATATTAAAGTTCGTCTGTAATTAGGGTGTGTAAAAATATTTTTAATTGTAAATATGTGTATATATATATATATATATATATGAGTCGGGGGGAATGAACCCCCTGAATTACATCTAGTGCCGCTCTCGCCCCTGTCCCTCTCCCTGAACATATTAAAAAGTCTCAAAAGTTGTAGGATAATTAAAATTTTCTAAAAGAAAAAAGTATATATAAAGTGGGTCCTATCAAATATATATAGGAAACCACTTTTATATAAGAAAAAAAATTTAATTATCATCCTCTCTCTCTCTCTCTCTCTCTCTCTCTCTCTCTATATATATATATATATATATATATATGTAAAAGTCATTTTTACATATTGTTTCCTCACCTCTAATTAAGGAGGCCCCAAAAAAAAGGGATCAATAGAAATCCAATCCAATTGAAACCCTTAAATTAATTTTCACCAATAGAAAATTGTTTATCAATGTTTTGATTAAGTGAATGAGGTGAGCTATAAGCAATTGTAAAAAGAGGTATTAATAAGTCCAAAATGGTCATCAATGGGCTGGGTCGGGCATCTTGGCCTATGGGCTGGGTACGTATAATAGGCTATTAACTAGCAAATGAGCCAAGTCAAGCTAAGTTGAAAGAGAAAATCTCAGCCCATGGGCAGTGCCCATTTTGTCTTTAGTGGGTTGGGCCTAATGGACTACTCATGGGCTTATATTAGCATCTTATTTTATTATTTTTTATAATGAAAAAATCAATTTTTTATAAGGGAATAATCACTTTATTTTTTTAAGGAAAGAATCAAATAATTAAATACTTAATTATAATTTTTTATGGTAAAATCTATTTAATTTTTTGTTTTGTTCATGGAAAACTATTTAATTTTTTTTATTAAGGCTTTAAATGGTTTTTTTATTATTATCTTTAATAATAATAAAAAAAATCAAATGGTTAATTCAAAGTTGCTAGACTACTAGAAAATTATATATTTAGTAAACTAAGTTTAACACAACCACTTTAATTATCTTAGTGGTTTCGGGAGTTTTCTTAAGTAAATCCTTTATAATATTTCAAGATCAATCCTTCACACTCCTATATATTTTTGTTATGAATTCTGAGTTATTAGGTTAGGCCATTGGTTAGGCCAATGGGTTGGGTTATTGAGCTAGCCCACTGGGCACCCATGGGCATAAAAACTAGCCCACGACCTGACCAATTGGGCTAGTGGGCTACCCATGGGCCTTAATAACAATAGGCCAGATGCCCGTTAGCCGCATGGGCCATCGGGCTACTAGGTTGGGTAGTAGGCAATGGGCTATTTGGTGACCCATTTTTGCATCTCAAAAAAAACAAAAAAACAAAAAAAAGTTTTTAAACCTATAAACATTATCGCCTATTTGCCCAAGACCCGATTTGTAATTGAGCTCCTGTTTATACGCTTCTCTACTAATAAAATCAATAATCCAACTGTTAACACATATGAAAAAAGAGATTAAATTCAATAAGAATGTGATGTAAAACTCAAGCCATCCAATCCCAACATGCCATATCATTATGTTACATATTAAATAATAGGCATAATCACATTCAATCAATTCTAACACCCATTTACCACTACACGCCCTTGGTGTGATGGTCATTCCACAAGTATTAAGTGTTTGTGGAGTGTGGAGGGCAAGGGCTAGGGTTCAAGTCTCTAGGAGAGAGCTTCACAGACATATACACTTAGATTAGGCTAGACTAGAATTCTATCTTGTATCAAAAAAATAAAAAGAAAATTCTAGTACCCATTTGAAAATCTAACTTAATTGTGAGTTTATTGAGATATTATTATGTATAGTAGGATGTATTGAGTTTTAAGTAAAAACATAATATAACAATCTCTTATTGGATGGTGTAAAACATGATGGATTTTACATTCAATCTTTACCAAATTCGAACTCATGAAAAAAAAAAAAAAAAAAAAAAAAAAAAAAAAAAAAACCACAAAACTATAAAGTAAAGTAATTAACGAAGACTTTTTTTACTCTGACAAGCAGGTTTTTCCACCTACAAGCAAATTGGATCCCTCAATCTATGGTCCCCAGGATTCAGCACTCAAAGAAGAGCATATTATAGGTCATCTAAATGGATTATCAATACAGCAGGTATGGCACGGAAATCATCTTTCTATCTTTCTTGACACAACAAGATCCTGTTTTCTGGCTTGTTTCTAAGTGTGTATTTTGGAGAGTTTATTTTCTAGACTTTCTAGCTTGCCATGCATAATCAACCAAAGAAATTAGATAGCCAGATAAAGTACTGATTTATTATAATGTGTTATTGGAACCCGCATTTATTCCATTGCACTAATTTTTTCCAAGGAAATTTATATGGTTCACTCTCTCCCTCCACAGATATGGACACGATCGATCAACTATATGCTTAATTTTTTATTAATGTTTCCTAGCTCGCTCAATATTTTCTTTATTGGCTCAATATATTCAAAATCAGACTGTTTGGATTACACAAACTGAATTTCGTTTTAATTGAATGTTGTTTAGTGTTTGACCAAATGTTTTACAAATAAAATGGTTATAGACAATGTAATGAAATGTTATATACTGAATCTCTAATAATCTTTATATTTTATAAATATGGAGAATATAAGTAAACAATGTAATATATGATCAACCATTTACATTGTTTGACTCATTTTAGTGACATATATAATTTGGCAAATGATGCCACACAAAAGTTTTAGCCTTGTGCAGATAAAGCAAAAACACTTACATAATTGAAATTAATTATCCAAATATAAGCGATCGTGTAATATAATCAAAATTTATTTTAAAATATTATAACGCATAATAAGTATATATATTATAAATAAACCATACATACTTTCTTATTAACCCTTTCAAAATGAACTAATAGCGTACCCACACATCATCTGGATATCGGTTAGTTATTGATGAAAATTAATTTCAACAAAATTGTTGAAATGACTTTTTTTTTTTTGGAGAAGAATTGTTAAAATGACTTTGGTTGGTTTATTGATGTTAATGAATATCTAGCATTATATCATTACGATGCACGAATTGATAGCTAAATTATGGTTATGTTAATATATGATTTAAAAAGTAACTTTTTAAAAAATTATTTTTATTGATTTTTAAAAAAAAATTATTTTTAGAAACTATGGTTGGTAGTCGAAATTTTTTAGAATATATTTAAAAAAAATAATAAAGTGCAAAATGTGTTAGTAATTCTAATATACTTATTATATGACAAATGTATATAGGGGAACAAACAGCAAGAAAATGAAAATATAAAAACTAACAAAAATAAGAGAACATCATTTGATGTAGTTATAAAACAAGACTTTTTCATCATATAATTTATGATTTTATATTTTTTTTTTTTTTTGAAAAATATGAGGATAGTTTAATTAAATACAAGCAATGTGTTCTTAGTTTTGAAAGGTCAACAATTTACTTTGAAATATTTTTATAAAATATTTAAAGTAGTATTTATAGCTTTCATCTTTGGTAATTATTCTTTTGGGAATCTTATATTAATATCTCATTTAACTTCTTTTTTTGCCAGGCATTAGAAGAGAGCAGGTTGTACATTATAGACTACCATGACAAGATCCTTCCATTTCTCAACCAAGTAAACTGTTTTGATGACCGAAAAGCCTATGCAACACGTACAATATTTTTCTTGACACCAATTGGAACTCTGAAGCCTATTGTGATCGAGCTCAGTCTTCCACCAGTGGATCCAAATTCCCCTTCTAAGCAAGTCCTAACATCCCCAGTGGATGCTACCACAACTTGGATGTGGCAGCTTGCCAAAGCCCATGTTTGCTCCAATGACTGTGGTGTTCATCAACTTGTTCATCATTGGTATGTATATTTTTCTCCTACCGGAATAGAATAGGATTCTCTTTATTTGAAATAAGATGCTGTATTTCATGGTTCAATTTTAGTTTCTGGTATCCAAGAGTGAATATAGCATCTCATCATTTAAAATTATAATTGTTTTTGATAATTCAATAGTCAAGTCAGGAGATTTAAAACCTTGATATTTTTATTAAAAACACGAGAAGGCACTAACTAATTAAGCTATAAGACTTTTGACAATATACACCATTTAATTTGAATACCACATCTTTATGTTGTTTTTATGTTCATAAGTTAACAATTATACATTTCAAAAAATTTATACATACCATTTCAATCTAAAATAAGCCAAGTTGCCTCGGTAAAGTCTGTTTGTGACAACATTTTCTATTTAGCTTTTTGACTCATTTGTTTATGTATAACTCTTAAAAGCCTCATTTATAGTTGTACTTCAACTAACTTTCAACATATAAGTAATAAGAAAAAGCGCGATGCATGGGCTGATGAATTTTAGTTAAAACTTAAAAGAAGGGCGATGGGATTTGTTAAAACTAGTCTTTTAAATTCAAAAATTAACATAGCTTATTCTATGATCTATGTCATCAAGTAAGAAAAATGGTCAACATAAGCCTTTTAACCAAGTTTTGACAATGATTGAGCAGGTTGCGCACCCATGCATGCATGGAGCCATTTATAATTTCCGCTCACCGTCAGCTAAGTGTGATGCACCCAATATACAAACTTCTCCATCCTCATATGCGATACACATTGAAGATTAACGCATTGGCCCGTCAATATCTCATCAATGCTGAAGGGATCATCGAGAATGACTTCACTACTGGTAAGCATTCCATGCTCATTAGCTCCGCTGCTTACAAGGATTGGTGGCGTTTCGATTTAGAGGGCCTTCCCGAAGATCTCATTAGAAGGTATGCCAACATGTGTGTCAAATTCTTCAAACACATATAGCTATTGAAGAATTTATATAACGTTTCTTCTAAAATTATTGTTGTTGACAGAAATCATTTTATTTTTTAACTTGTTTTATTATTATTATTATTAAATCAATTTCAATTAGATAATAAAGTTTTTTTTTTTTTTTTTTTTGAAAGTACTGTTACTGTATGAGACTGAAAGTTCTATTCCAAAGATAAGTGGATTTTCATTTGGATTTCATTTTCACGTAGGGGTTTGGCAACACGAGATCCGACCCAGCCCCATGGGCTAAGACTTTTCATTGAAGACTATCCTTACGCAAATGATGGGCTCCTAATATGGTCCGCCATTGAAGAATTGGTTCGAACCTATGTAAACTACTACTATAAAGACCCAAGCATGGTTTGTTCTGACTCAGAGCTCCAAGCTTGGTACTACGAGTCTATCAATCTAGGCCATGAAGATTTGAAAAATGCTAGCTGGTGGCCTAGACTCTATAGTCCAGAAGATCTTAGCTCTATACTCACCACTTTAATCTGGCTTGCCTCGGCTCAACATGCTGCACTGAACTATGGGCAGTACCCATATGGAGGACACATCCCAATTCGTCCACCACTTATGAGGAAACTAGTGCCAAAGGAGGATGATCCAGAGTACGCAAAATTTGTGGCTGATCCAGAGAAATATTTCCTATCAGCATTGCCAAGTCGGTTTCAATCAACAAGGTTTATGGCTGTGATTGATATACTGTCAACACACTCAATTGATGAGGAGTATCTTGGAGAACGAAAAGACTTGTCGACTTGGTCAGGGGACAGTGAGATCCTAGAGGCATTCTATAGATTTTCAATGGAGATGAAAAGGATTGAGAAGGAGATTGAAAAGAGAAATGTTGATCCAAATCTAAGGAATAGACATGGGGCTGGTACTACAGCGTATGAGCTGCTTATACCAAGCTCACGTCATGGGGTTACTTGTAGAGGGGTGCCTAATAGTATAACAATTTAGGGATATAATAATGGAGAATAACCCATCTCTGTTGTTTCACATTTTTAACAACTTTGTCTTCTCTATAAGCATAAGGAGATAAAATGATAAATGAAAGGATAAACTAAAACAAATTAAGTTTGATATTCTTATTTAGCAAAATAAATAAAACAAAGTGGGAGATGGGTTTTCAATTCATGTAATAGTTTTATTTTATTTTAATATGTTATAGCTTTTCCAATGTATGCATTTATTTACAGAAAATATACACACAAAAAAAATTCATATTCTAAATATATAATTATGTGTAACTATGTAATTCACTCCTTAATGGAGAATTAGGATTTGCATGATCCTTCCTATCATCAACAGTTCCTTGATCATTGCTAGGATCATTATATAGTTCCTTGATCCTCATCGCTTCTTTGATTTTTTTCAAGTATTAATTCATTTATCCTTGGTGTGATCTTTATTATTGCTAACACACCCCCACATGACTTCGGTCATGAACTATGAGCTTGGATTTGAGAAGCTTGACTCGATAATTGGTGAGGCCCTTGGTGAACACATCATCAATTGTAGATTTTTTTTTTTTTTGAGAAAGATTGTAGATTTTGGTCTACAATGTTAAGATAGAAAACAAATTATTTCTTTAAGGGTGTTCAGGTCTTTTTTGTGCATGGCTATGTGTCAACCGTGGTGGAGTGGCGTTAGTAGATCTGAATTTGTTTTTGAGAGTCAAAACCAAAATTCAACATTGACCCAAAAAAGGCCGATGGTTACCTGTACTCTTCTTTGGTCGAAAGGAGAAACCCAGCTCAAAAATAAATACTAAATAAATAAAAAGCAAAACACGTGTGTAAAGTAAACTTTGTTTAGTTTATATAATAGTGGTAAGGCAATATATCAGAGTAATAAATACAAAAATGGAGTTTCTCAACAAAAAAAGAAAAAGAAAAAAAAAGAAAAAGGGAAGTTACAAAAATGGATAGAACAGCCATAAATTGGTTTCATTGTAAGTTATTCCACTTCCCCTTTTGGTAAAATCGAAATCGTAAG
This sequence comes from Quercus lobata, assembly GCF_001633185.2. Classification (NCBI taxonomy): domain Eukaryota; kingdom Viridiplantae; phylum Streptophyta; class Magnoliopsida; order Fagales; family Fagaceae; genus Quercus; species Quercus lobata. The sequence goes on from NC_044908.1 coordinate 40,494,531, forward strand.
ATGTTCTTAAATTTTTGAATCAGGCAGGGTTCTAGTTAAATTGTGCTATTTCTTTTAATGGTTCACTATACAAGTTAAATTCTGTCATTACTTCTAATGAGTGACTGTACGGAGAAATTAATCAAACCGTACCATCGATGATTGATTATAGTATTTTTTACTAGGTCTAGCAAAGACTATAATCAAGGACGAGGAAATCTGGTTTCACCATCAACTCTTAAGGAGTCTTTTCCTCTCTTTTAATTTATGTGTACCAATAAACCAACCTATATTTGTCCATTAAAAAATATGCATTTTCTGCTATCTAAGTGCTGATGTGGCCACTAAAATAAAATTATAGAAATTGTAAAAAAAAAATAATAACAAAGATAGGAAAAATTAGTAAGGAAAAGAAAAAATATTTTTAAGAGTTGATGTGGCTTTATTTTTGTCATCTAAGCACTTATATATGTAGCCACTTAAATTTCAAATTTAATCTTTTAATATTAAGCATGCTAACAATGCAAATCGCTTATCACTTTGAAATTTTTCATTAGTGAGTTAACAGTAGAGATTAAGTTGATTGTAAGTTAAAATAATATAGACCAAATTGGCTACTATCAAAATATCGGAATCAAATTGAATGTGACCCCAAAATATAGGGACCAAAATAGTATTTTCACCTATATTTTTTTAATAAACATTAAGGACTAACTTCACAAAAATTACGAATAAAAGAGACCAAATTGACTACTGGAAAAAAGTATGGACCAAATTAAAAGTGACCAAAATATGTAGGAACCAAATTGGTAATTTTGCTGAAAATGTTCGTGTACATAGTTCAACTTTACATATATATAGGTGATGGGTACCAATTAATTTTTTTTTTTCTAATTTGATAATTAAGAGGTGGAGGATTTAAACTCTGGATTTTTCTATTGGAAACACTAAAAGGTGTCACTGCCAACCAGTTAAACTACAAAATGAATTGGTAAAGTTTCTTAAGATTATATTGAATAAAAAATGGCTAAATTACAAATTACTCCCTTCAACTTTGACCAAAGTTCATTCCATACATTTAACTTCATTTTTTATCATTTAAGGCCTCTAACTTTCAAACAAATTTAATTTTGGCTATTCGTCGGTCTTTCTGATAAAAAACTTTCAAACAACGCAATTTAAAATTTAGGGTGATTTTCTTTATATTATTTGAAAGTTCACTTGATGTATAAAACACTAGTGAATGTTCAGATCCCCAATTACAAAATAACCAACACAAGCTTATATTCAAACAAATGATGTGTAGAATGACAAATATAAGCAATACCCAAATTGGCAAAACACTCTAAACCACAATTAATCACAAACACAATAGCAATTAAAAGAAATAGAGTAGGGAAGAGAGAAGCAAACACAAAGATAACACAGGCATGTGTTATTGAAGAGGAAACCGAAAAATTTAGCAAAAAACCTCTCCACTGCCCTCCAAGAGGTAAAATGATCCACTAGAAAATCAGTTGGGATACATGAATAGTAATAAACCCTCCAAGCCTAATCTACCCGATGCACCTAAGCCCTCAAAGTTTCTTGCTCCAAAAGGGTTATAACTAACCTTATATTCTCTAACTTTTCGGATCCCGCAATAAGCTCCATATTACATCTAGTGTTTGGATACAAATCTCTCTTCAATGGATATAACAATGAGAGAGGGAAGGAGAAGAAACTACAAATATTTCTCTCTAAGAATGAGTAGTTCTCTCTCTAATAAGGTGGGTGTGTTGTAGAAACCTTTCTTAGGGTTTTTCTCTCAATAGGCTCCCTTTTCATTTCTGTGGGTAATGAGAGTATATATATAGTATGAGTGGAGAAGGACTACGTAAAGTCACATTTCTGCTAAAAGGGAAAATTTGCAGGCCAACTTCATGGGTCACCTAAGTTATGAGATATAATTGGCACAAATAGCACATGACTAGTCAGCTTCCACAACTGGCACTTGACTCTTCAGCTTCCAACATGTGCTCCTCATGTGACTTTTAGCTGTCTTGATCAAATCTCCACCACTTAATACTAAACCTAATACAAATAAATCCTACAAAAATACAATGAAATAAATTAATGCAATTACAACACTTTTTGTCATAGAATAAGTCAACACTAATGTTATGAGAAAAATCATAACTTAATAATCTCCCCCTTTAGCTCTTCCGTGACAAAACACCCTAAAATAGACTTTAGACTTAAATATGAGTTCGGGAATAATGGCAAAACTCACTCACACCTAAATCTAGAAGCTGTGATGAACTTGGAACATATATACCTGTAACCTGAAACATTTGCACAAAAAAAATTAAACCCTTAAGGTAAAGCAAGTAATAAAGGGACAAGTATAATGTAACAAGTAAATTGTGATTAAGTAAACATGATGTGAAACATACAAGCAACTTGATCATATACCAAAACAGTCATAAAGAAATGACTACAATGATTACACAGCAAAGCAAATGATCATCAGAACATGCATTCAATGAAGCATAATAGCATAAGGATGTATGTATGTCCAACACACGAACACAATGCAATGAGAACAACAAAGCATAGATACTAAACATAACTCAAAGCACTATAAAGCAAAGAAGAAAACAAACATAAAGAACAAACAAAACAATTTTTTCTTATTAACACAATGTCTTATCGCCCTTGGTGTATGCATCTTTCCTATGAAATATCTCTCCCCCTACAAATGTGCACGAGAAATAGAATTTCTCCTCCTAAGAATGTGCACAAGAGTCATATAGAAATGAAAAAACTCTCTGGTATACTACTTTAGAGTATACTCTCCCCCTTTTTAACACGAATAGACAAAGGGTCAATGAGAAATAAGGGCAAGAGATGAAGGTACAAACAAAAATAATGATGCATGAGGGGTACGAGATGAATGAGAAATGAAGCATAAACAAAAGACAAAACAAAATGCTACAAAGTATAAGGTAAACATGACATGCTAGGATGAAGAAATAAGGTATAGACCAATGCATGATAAGGGGAGCAAAGATGTGTGCAAGAGGTAACTATGTTCAATGCATGACCAAAGCATGAAAAATGCACATGTGGGGCAAGGAGTGTTAAATACACAACTAATGAACCAAACATGTTCCTAATGAAGAAAAATGAGAAATCCCAAAGTTTGGTACTCATCAGAGTCCAAATAAGTGAGAAAATGCCTAAGAGACACTTTATCAAATATCTAGTATGCACACTATGAACAATAAAGTAAAACAATTCATGAACATCATGAAATCCACCCTTATTATATGTTCTTTTTTCCATAAGGGACCAACATCCAAAGCAAATCATCAAAAGAACCAAATCCCATACAAAAAAAATTGACAAAAAGTAAGTGTTCCCAACCCCTATGATGTAAATCCCAACCAAGAGCTTAAAAACTCTCCAAAACATAATCTAAGGACCAAAATCAATAAAAATAGTTCAAAATTATCTTAGAGATGTTAATGGAATGAAAAACCATTCAAATTGGTTGGGTTTTGATGTAAAAATATTGAAAAAGGGGTTTTAAAGAGGATGAGAGAGATTTAAAACAAGTTTCCCATGAAAAGCCCTTTAAAAAGCTATTTATGAGCATTTCGCGACTGGGCGAGTCACGAGTGAGTCGCGAACGCCTCTGGATGAACTCCCAACTCGCGAATGAGTCGCGAAAATAAGTGGCCAAAACTTGCGACTTGCGAGTGAGTCGCCAAAATGAGTAGCCAAAACTTGCTACTCACGAGTAGCCAAAAATTCTAACACCTGTTTTTCAACACAAAATATGCTTAAAGCAATAAAATACAAAGTACTAAACATGAACACAAAGAGTGATAAAAATCACTTCCAAATACATAAAAAATGATCAAAAATCTTTTTAGTTTGATTAAACATGTAGTTGAACACACATACAACACATTTAGTCAAGTACAATCGAACAAATGAATAAGATATTCATTAAACATTAAGCATGTGTGTTGTGTGTGAATATTAAATGTGGAATAGTCCTTAGTCTAGAGTGAAACTTCAATGATCTATTCAATTAAGTCATATACAACTAGTACTAAGTCAAGTGGTCTATCTTAATTATAAAAATAAACATATATGACCTCCAACAAGAAAATGATTATATATCTTTGAAACTTTTCATTTGACTTCTTACAATTCATAACATTATATCATTTTTTATCTTTATATCTCTTTTTGAGATCAATGCTTGAAATTTTTTATATTTCAATTTGATGAACAAACCTTTGGCCTTTGACACCATACATTTCAATACAAGTCGTTTTCCCTTTTTCCTAGTCAAATACTAGTATATGCGACGACTTTTGCAGCTCATTATCTCTTTTCAAGATTTGACATTGGCTGAGCTAAAAAAAAAAAAAAAAAAAAAAAAAAAAAAAAAAAAGTGGGAAGAGATATAGGCACAAGTTTACGTATGTATCAAAACAACATGACTATTGACTAATCATTCATGATAAGTTTTAAAATCGATTTACAACAATCACACATAGATGCCAAAATTTTTCCTCAAAGATAGATATGCATACATAACAAACTAAGCTCATATATGCACTAAGTCATTTGTATGAAGGTACTAGGCCAAACACACATATGATATGTACTCAAACATATACGATCAAACTTTTTGAAATTTTCACTTTTTATGTGGTTTTGGATTTTTTTTACTCACACAAAACTAAAACATAAAAGTAAGATAAAAAAAAAAAATTAAAAAAAAAAACAAAAAAAAAAACAAAAGCAATGCAAACAAATAAATGCAAGATGCATAAATGCATGAATATATAACATCTAATGCACGAAGAGTCCTACAAAGATCGAAAGAATTAGATCAATGACAAAAAAAAAAAAAAAAAAAAAAATGCAAAACCTCAACCATAGGAGCCCTTCCTCATCCAAACGGAACGGTTGTTTGAAATGAGTGTCTCATGAGAAGTGAGATAAGAGTTGGAAGAATGAGAACCGAAGATGCACATAGACAAGGAGGTAAGAACATCAAAAACTTTCTTCAATAACTTACCATTTTCCCTTAAAACCGGTTTTGCTTTCATACCACAACTTCCAAGAAGCTCAAGTTTCTCTTTTCTTTTGATTCTTTTAAGAGCTTGAAACTTAGAACAATGAGGTCTAAGATGACCAAAGGTACCAAAATGGTGACAAACAATGTGTTTAGGTCCACTAAGCTTTTTGGGAAGGGATCTAGCAACATGGTTTTATTCTCTCTTCAGCTTAGGACATTGAGCTCTTATATGACCAATCACACCACAGTGGTAGCAAGTTGGAACAAACTCAGATCCATCCAAAACCTTAGGTTGAGACCTAAGTGAAGGCTTTGACTTAAGAGCCTTTCTCTCCACCTTTTTTTTTTTTTTTTTTTTTTTTTTTTTTTTTTGTGTGTGGAGGAATGTACACCAATTTGTCGTTTGAGAGACACAAAATTGGGTACCACAACATGATTGCAACAAATATTTTCTTCCATTTTAGCAATAGGTTCAGCAATCAAACACTTGGCATACATCTTAGGAGATTCATTTTCACATTTTAGCTCATCAACGAGTTTGTTAGACAAAACAAGTTTAGCGTCTAAGTCCACATTCAAATATTCAAACTCTTTCAGCTTTTCAAGAGAGTTTTCAGCAAATTTCTTATATTTCTCAACCAATTTGTTGGATTCATTGAGCTCAACAATCAAATCATCATTTTCACAAAATAACTCGCTCAAATTCTTATGAAACTTCTTAGCCTTTTTCTTTAAGAGTTTGATGTTAGGAATATCAACAAAACCCAAAGATTCAAGTAACATAGCATCACAATCATGAGGATTATCACTCATAGAGACATTTTCACAAACTCGTGGCATGTTACATTCATCACAACATCCAAAACATGCATGGAAGCATACAAAGCACTATCCATGGCAAATAACACAAGGGGTCAAGGACTACACTTAGGTATTTAAACCAAAACAAGTATGCCCACTCTAATACCAATTGAAGTTCACTTGATGTATAAAACACTAGTGAATGTTCAGACCCCCAATTACAAAATAACAAACACAAGCTTATATTCAAACAAATGATGTGCGGAATGATAAATGTAAGCAATTCCCAAATTGGCAAAACACTCTAAACCACAATTAATCACAAAACACAACAACAATTAAAAGGAATAGAGTAGGGAAGAGAGAAGCAAACACAAAGATAACACCGACATATGTTATTGAAGAGGAAACCTAAGAACTCGGCTAAAAACCTCTCTGTCGCCTTCCAAGCAGTAAAATGATCCACTAGAAAATCTGTTGGGATACATGAATAGCAATAGACCCTCCAAACCTAATATACCTGATGCACCTGAACCCTCCAAGTTTCTTGCTCCAACAAGGTTACGCCTAACCTTGTCTTTTTTAGCTTTCTAGATCCCCCAATAAGCTCCATATTGCATACGCCATCATTGGCATCTTCCAATGCTTCCCAAGCTTTAAAAACACTCTCAACACTTTGAATGGGTGTGGGTAGTGTTTGGATAATAAATCTCCTCTCAATGGGTATAACAATGGGAGAGGGAAAGAGAAGAGACTATAAAGATTTCTCTCTGAGAATCGGTAGCTCTCTCTCTAATAAGGAGGGCTTGTTGTAGAAACCTCTCTTAGGATTTTTCTCTCAATAGGCTCCTTTGTCATTTCTGTGGATAATGAGGGTATATATATATAGTATGAGTGGAGAGGGAATACATAAAGTCACATTTCTACTAATAGGGAAAATTCGTAGGTAAACTTTGCGAGTCACCTGAGTCACAAGATATAGCTGGCATAGCTAGCACATGACTCTTCAACTTCCACAGTTGGTACTTTACACTTTAGTTTCCGACATGTGCTCCTCATGTGACTTTTAGCTGTCTTGATCAAATCTCCACTACTTAATACTAAACCCAATACAAATAAACCCACAAAAATACAAGGACATAAATTAATGCAAATACAACACTTTTTGTCATGGAATAAGCCAACACTAATGTTATGAGAAAAATCATAACTTAACATTATTAACTAGTATAAATTTTTTTTAATTATTTGAGAATTAAAAAGGGTAATAAATGCAATCCCAAGTGACATCACCTCCAACCATTTGTACTCTATTCCACACCAAAAACAACAAATGAACCTAACCCATAGAAATCCTCAAAGACAAAGAGAACAACCCTAACCCATGTAAGAGTTCTTTCCTTGTAGCGCCAAAACCATAAAAAGTACAAAATTAGGCCAATAAGTGTGAGAGACCGCAAACTTGGTGCCTCTCAAAAAAAGAGATTTGGGTACTTTTTAGAGCACCTCTCTTTTTGGGTAAGTGGTGTGGAGTCGCCACTTATTTTTTTATACAAAAAAGAAAAGAAAAAAATAAATAAAAAATACATGATTGAATTGTTCCATTCTCATTGATTGAAAAGAATACATATTTGGTAAATTGAGTATTACATAGCTTTGGGTCTTAGTTAGAAAATACCAAAGATACATGGCCTTTTGTCCTAATTACAATCTACCCAAAATAAAAACAAAGATAAAGCCTAGGTCTACCCATAACCAAAGACACTAAATTTGGAGGCTAGGTTACAAAATGGGAAGGTGTTAGACACTCATTCCGCCCAGACAGAGTCTAGTCTTCTAGACTCACATGACCAATGTACCCCTTACATGAAATGAATGATATGTTGCACACATGAAAAACTAAATCACATAAGTCTATTTATGAATGCATCCTCTTCTTTGTTAAAAATAATTTCAAATCTGTGTTGTGATAAGAAAATTTTGATTTGGTTTAGAAAAATCAGATCTATTTTTGTACATGTAAAAAAAATAGTTTTTGGCATAGAAAAGTCAGATTTGTGTTTATTAAATAAAACAAAGTATTCTGGTTTAAAAAAAAAAAAAAAGAATATCAGATCTATTTTTGAGGACGAGAAAAAATTGGTTTTTGGTTTGTATTAAAAAATCTCAGATCTGTTTTATAACAAAAGAAATTTAGATTTATATATAGGAAAAATCAGATTTGTTTTTCTTTTATGTAAAAAAAAGAAAAGGAAAAGCTTTTTTAGAAGAGAACTATAATCATGAAATAAACCTACACTATATGCATCAAACAAAACAAATAAAACTACTCATGACTTTTTTTTTTTTTTTTTCAAAATCTGCTATGTAAAAAATAATTTAGATCTATATCTAAAGAAAACATAGATCAAATTTTTTTTTTTTTTTTGAATTTAAAAAAATTTTAGATTTGTATCTAAGGAAGATAGAAATCAATTTTTTTTTTTTTTTATTGAGAAAAATTCAAATCTGCATCCAATGAAGATGCAAATTAGTTTTTTGATTTAAAAAATTCGGATCTACATCTAATGAAGATGCAAATCAGTCTTTTTTTTTTTTTTTTTAATCAGAAAAATTCATATCTGCATTTAATGAAGATGCAAATCAGTTTTTTGATTGAGAAAAATTCAAATCTGCATCTAATGAAGATGCAAATCAATTTTTTTTTTTTTATTGGGAAAAATATGATAACAAGCAGATTTTTGAAACATAAAAAAAAAAAAATTAAAAAAAAAAAGATCTTGACAATAAAAACATCAAAAATATATTCCAATAGAGAAAAGATTGACAACACATGATATGAACATTTAAAAATCAAAATTAAACAAACATTTATTCGTGCATCACCAAATTAAAAGAGATAGAAGAAGAAGAAGTAAAGAAAAACTACCTCTTGCATGGATGTACTCTTTTTCTTGAGAGAATATTTTAGGGTTCAAAGAAATTTATGCAATTATCTTTGAAATCTAAAAAATCCTTGTTAAAAAAGAAAAAGAAATTCTTAAGACTATAAAGCCTCTAGAACCTCTTCAACGTAAGAGAGAAAACACCAGAAAGGAAAGTCAGAAAGAGAGGAAATTAGAGAGCATGAAAAAGTGTGCTGAATTTTGAGATCCAGTCTCTATTTATAGAGGCTGGAAGGCTCGAAAAAATCGTTTAGACGATCAGAATACGAACTGGGATGCATCCTTATCACTAAAAAATCGAAATGGATATGTTTTAACGTAATCCCAATGCCCTCAGGCCAAGGCCCAAATGTGTGCCATTTGGCACTTGAAAAGTGTCATTCAGCACTTTGAAAGTGCCGATCGGCACTCCAAAAGTGCCAAATGGGTGCCAATCCTGCTTTCAAGTTTTAGTCTATTTTGGACTCCCTTTTTGAGATTTTTTGAGCCGGGACTTGCACTTAGACATGTTTTTAACCCATATTCTAAGAATTAAACTCCTTTCTAGATAATTCAGGTTGTTTTAGCTACAATTATCTTGTAGATAAGTACTCTAAAAAAAAAAAAAATCTTGACAAAGTTTAGATTATCTACAATTTTATTGTTATCCAATTATCCCCTTTATTCCCATGCAAGCAAGCCTATTTTTGTCACTAACTATCAACCAATCACAAAATCATTTAATTAGTATTAATTTTTCAACCAATCATAATTAATTTAAATTAATCATGTGTGGTTGATTCTACCTAAACACAATGTATGTTGACTGTGCAAACTTGATCATGTGATATCTTTCAAATCGACAGTCCGATTTGGAAACCGAGCATACCATCGCGACTATTAGAACCTCAAGACCATTTTTATGATATGCAAAGAACAAATTAATGCATGTAATGTAATCATGAATTTTGGGTACATGAATGGTTATTCTAGTCATCTTCCTTGATTAAATCATGGGTGCAAAATCGAGTGTCTACAGAATGCCCATCATTGACAGAGCTTGGAAAACGAATGTCAATGTAAAACAAAGACATTGATTTTAGTGGCCTTGATTTAATTGAGGTGGAATTTTCAAAGATTACCTAGCCCTTGAACCTAAAATCTTGGAACATAGAACTAATGCTTTACCTTTTGAAAGAAATGAAAATTGTGAATACTTGACCTACTTGATAGCTGATGAATTTTGAAATGATTTTTGATAATTGAGGTGACCGAGAGGCTTTTCTATCTCAGTCTAAATGTGGATGGTAACTAAGGGGATTTTCTACCTCAAAACTAGAAATACGGCGACCAAGGGGCTTTTCAACCTCGATCTAGAAGAAAGGTAAACAAAGGGCTTTTCAACCTCGGAACAAGAGTTGTGGTAACCAAGGGGCTTTTCAACATCAATCTGAGTTGTGGTGACTAATGGGCTTTTCAACCTCGATCTTGAAGAAAGGTAACCAAGGGGCTTTTCAACCTCGATCTCGAAGAAAGGCAACCAAGGGGCTTTTCAACCTTGGAACTAGAGTTGTGGTGACCAAGGGGTTTTTCAACCTTAATCTTGAAGAAAGGTAACCAAGGGAATTGTGGCAACCAAGGGGTTTTTCAACCTTGATCTCAGCTGTTGCCTGCAAAAAGTCAAAATTTAGGATTAGATTTTAAATGATGAGGGCTTTTTGGTCCCATTGTTTTTGGGATATGTGATTTTCATTTGTTCCTTTTTTTATTTGAATTTTTTCATTTGTACGAAAACCTTGACAGATCTTTGTGATTCCTTGAAAAAGATTTTTTTTTTCTTTGAAACTTGAAACGTGGAATTTGAAACTTGGAACTTTGAAACTTGAAATTTTGGAAATTGAAACTTTGGAATTTTGAAAATTAAAACTTGGGATCTTGAAATTTGGAACATGGAATTTGAGATTTGAAAAATTGCCACTTGAAATTTTAAAATTTGAGATTTTGAAAACTTTCAATTTGAAATTTTGAAACGTGAAACTTGAGATTGAATTTGAAATTTAGAATGTGGAATTTTAAGCTTGGGAATGAAAATTTTGAATTGAAAATTTGGGATTCGTGATTTGAAAATTTGGAACTTGAAAGTGAATCTTTTATCCTTAATTTGCTCCAAGAATTTTCTTTTCTCTCTCTCTTTTTTTTTGGAAACCAATATGACCCTTCTCTTTTCATGATTTTTTTTTTTTAAAGAAGAAAAAGAAAAAGAAAAAGAATTTTTTTTTTTTTAGGAGTTGACTCACCAATTCAACTAAGCTTTAAGTGTGGGGGCTGAATTTTGGCCCCCCAATTTTTGGCTCTCTCTTTTTCTTTTTTGCTTCCTCCTTCATCCTTTTCTTCTTTCCACTATTAACACTATTCACTTCTCCTTCACCTTGCTTTTTCTTCTTCATCCCACCATTTCTTCTCTAAAAAATTACTTTCCTAAGCTTCTCAACCTTCCTTCACTCATCTCCCTCAATATATATATATATATATATATATATATATATTTTAGATCCTTGTGTTCTTGAGCACTTTTGCTACACATCCATTTTTGGTGAAACCCATTTTCAAACTCCTCTTTTCTTTGCACAAAAATGTCACCCTCTTCCAATGGACCTTCTTTTCTTACTTTTCATGGAAAGAAATATCATTTATCATTTGAATGGAATGATGAGGAATGGCTCCTTCAAGACCCTAGGACCCATGCTCCACATTCCCACATGGACTTCAAGGTGAGTTTTTCTTTGGTTTCTTTGTTTAGTAAAAATGTTGTTTCCATGCTTCATTGAAAGTTTGATGGTGAGACATTGTCATTTTGTTGTGTGCTCTTGTTGGAATTTGGGGCATTGTATGATTGATCATGTTGTAATCTTGGCTTTGGAGCATTTTGGAATGGTTGTATTTTTTTGGTCATGGTTTAATTTGGAAAATGTTGGTGGCTTATGGAATTTTGGCAATGTTGGTAATTTGTGAAGTTATTGGATGAATTTTGGCTTGGATTTTGGGACATTGACATTGTGAAAAATTTGTTATGTAAGCTTGTATGAATATATTCATGATGCATGTGGGAAATTTTGTTGCCATGTGTAAATTTTATTTCATGAACATGGCAAAATTTTGTGGGTATGGAAAATTTTTGTTGATATGAAAAAATTTATGAGCATGAAATTTTGGCTATGGAAAAATTTTGTTGGGCATGTGATGAAAAATTTTTGTGGTTATGATTTTGGATATGCAGGGATTTTTTGTTGTGATTTTGGACATGTAGGAATTTTTTGATGGTCATTTTGGACATGTAGGAATTTGTTTGGTTGTGATCATGGACATGTAGGAAAATTTTTTACGGTTATTTTGGACATGGGAATTTTCTTGTTGTTGGTCATGGTAAAATTTTGGTGGGACATTGATTTTTTTAGACGTATGATTCTTGGAATTGCCTTTGATCATGGGGAAACTTTAAATGAGACAAGTTTAGAATTCACCTGATGAGGCCTTGTAGTACCAATTTAAACTTATCTTAATTGGCTCTGATGGAACTTGCACTTATTTGAATGAGGTGGAGTTAAATGCCCCAGTTTAAAAATGAATGCATGATTTTTTGGAAATCTTAGAATCTTGATGATTGATTTTTTTTTTTTGAAAAGATGATAATGGTGATCCTTTTTTTTTTTTTTTTTTTTTTTTTTGAAAATGAATGAGGCATGGTCAAATGCCCCTAGTTTGAGACATGTATTCATGAGCTTGAAAAAGAATCTTGATTTGATCAATTTTTGAAAATAGTAATGCAAGTGATGATTTTTTTTTTTTTTTTTGAAAACAAATGAGTTAGGCATGTCTGAAATTTGAATGCCCCAGTTTAACCCAAAAAAAAAAAATTTGAGTATTTAACAAGGTAAAAAATGGACCTAAAAAACACCTAAAAACACAAAACATCGAGAATGAACTTCAATGAGGCTGAGTGCCAAATGGTACTTGGTCACGCCATCGGGCTTAGACCGTGGTGGGCTGACTTCTCACACTTTTCCAACGCGTGTTTTGCATTTTTGAGTTTTTTGAAAAATATTTTCTTCGTGTGTGACCATGAAACACTTTCCTACTCAGCTACAAACTCTTTGAAACTTATTTAAACCTGATTAACAACTAATGTAGCTTATTTTAGTGATCTCCCCTGCAACAACTCTCTGCATAAAGGTTAGCAAGACATAATAATCACAAGCAAGTGTCATCTATGGAAAACAAAAATTTTTCTCATTCAACTATTCATGATATCAACAAATGGGCTTGTAGCTTTGATTTCAATACCAAGAACAATTTTACAGCCTATAAATTAGAGGGAATTAAGGCTTTGAGGAATGTCAAAATCAAATGGGACTTCCTTCATGCTGTAGTGAAATTCTAGGATCATGAAGATCACATGTTCTGGTTTAAAACTATTGAACTCTGCCCCCACAATTGAAGTATTTTTCTCTATTTTGGGCTATGATCTAAGCAAGAATCCACAGTAGTTTTTTGTGATCCCAGGTATAGGGAATCTTTTTTTGATGCTTTCAGTCTTTCTACTTCCATCACTAGTAGTATGGTCTTTGTGCGATTCTTTCAAGGATGATTAACAAACGCACTAATGGAGTGACTGACAATATGCAGAAAAACTTTGGCTTGGCCCTATGCTTCATGGGAGAATTTTTGCTTTACTTTGGAAGGCACGGTTTTGCGGATGCTCGAGCCATAAGTGTTGTGAGTCAAATTAAGGATGGTGATAGTCCTGTTTCTCTGATTTTGGCAGAGACTCTTCCAGGACTAGATGTTGTATTTCATGGTGGAGAGTCTCAAAACTTTCTTGGGAGTCCCTTGACTTTGCAAATATGGCTGATGGAATGACTGGATCTGATTGCCAGGCCTACAACTAGTAGTTATGGTCCTAGCAATTTTCTTAGTAGGACTATTGATGACTTACATAACTTGGTATAATTTATCACTTCTCAACTTTAAACTTTAGTCTAATTTTATTTATTTTTATTGATTTTAGACTTCATTATTGTTATTTAAATTTTATTGCAGATTTGAAGAAAATGAAGATTTATTCAAATAAAAGAGACGAAGCAGCTAGAGAGAATATTGGGTTTTGGATGAATGGAGGCTGAAGGAAGATTTTTTTTCTTTGGCTTGAGAATTGGCATGAAAAGTGGGTCCCTTTTGGTTTGGAGGGAGGCGGGTTGACTTCATCTTGACAGAGAGGCACACACGAATTGGAGAGATTGAGTGGGCTTTTTGAGCTGTAACAAGTTTTGGGCTGGACTTAAAAACGTAGGGCTAAAAGAGAACTAAAAAAGAGGCGCTAAGAGAGAGAAAAAGAAAATGAGGCACTGAACAGAAAAGAAAGAAGGAGGCGCTGAACAGAGGGAACAAAAGAAAAGAGGCACTGAAGCAGAAAAAGGGGCTGAACAGGAAAAAAAAAAAAAAAAAAAAAAAAAAAAAGGCGTTGAATTAAAGGGGGAAAAACGCTAAAACAAAAAGAAGAGGAAAAGGGAGGCGCTGAAGGGCTGAAACAGAAAAGACAGAGGGCTGAAACTGAAAGGCAGAGGTGCTAAAACTGAGAGACAGAGGGCTGAAACAAAAAGACAGAGGGCTGAAACAGAAAAGGGAGAAGGCTAAAACTGAAAGGCAGAGGTGCTGAAACTAAAAGATAGAGGGTTGAAACTGAAAAGAGAAAGGGCTGAAACTGAAAGACAGAGGCTGAACTGGGAGGACTGAGACAAGATATATTTTCGGCATTTATTTTCCTTCGAATCTCCTCAAAAAAATGATGGTGAATTCGTTTATGTTGAATTTAATTTTTAGCATGAACTAAATTTTCTTTATTCTAGGAAAACGATGAAATCTAATTCCAAACTATGCTTGCTTTTTCTATGGTAATTTGAATTAATTCTCTTCATGTTTGTCTAATTTATTTTGAGCTTATTGCTTCTAATTAACTGGCCATTAATTAGATGATTTTGATCTTGTGATTTGCTGTCGAAAGAGGGAATTATAGGATAGATCTTGAATATTTCAGCAGAGGTAAATATAGAGATCGAAAGACTTATATGAACCTATGTAGTATTAAAATCATTGGTCTTAATGCTTTCTTACTTTATTAAATTGCATACTCTTGTATAAATTGATGAACAAGAATGTTTCCAATTGACTGTCGAAAGAGGCTTTTGGAAGAGTTTGGAGATTACTAACAAACAGAGAGAATTAAATTCAATTAGCTAAATGAGTAAAGCATAGTGAGAGATTAGGTGAAATTGATTTCCTAGAAGTTTCTTTCTCATTAAGTTGATTTTCAAGCAACATCTTTCTTTTCCTCTACGTATCTTTTATTTAAATTGATTTTAATTTGAATTACAATTACAAAAACCTTAGTGACTTTTCTAGATAAAATCGAGATTAGCATAATTTTGGTATTTGTCAAAAGTAAGTTACCAATCCCTGAGGAGGATACTCTTTTCATCACTTTACTATAAAACTACGATACTGTGCACTTGCAGTTTTGCACCGATCAAGTTTTTGGCGCCGTTGCCGGGGTTTGATTTCTTCTTATTTTTGTCAATATCAATAAAAAGTAATCTTGGTTTTAATTTAGAATTGTATTTTATTTCATCTATTTATATTTATTTTTTTTTTCTCCAGGTGTGTTTTTGACGATGGATGCGCCATGCTAGAACTCGAAACATTATTCCTTTTGATCCGGAGTTTGAATGAACTTTTAGATTACAAAGAAAGAAGAAAGTACTAGCCATGGCTGACGGAGAACAAAATGCACAGCCACCCACCTTGAAGGATTATGTACGGCCAGTTGTGAATGAAAACAATTCAGGCATAAGACGCCAGACCATTAATGCCAACAATTTTGAGCTCAAACCAGCGTTAATCAGCATGGTACCACAAGCCCAATTTGGTGGATCACCACTTAATGATCCCAATATTCATTTGGCGATGTTTTTGGAGATTTGCAATACCGTAAAAATGAATGGTGTTACTGAAGACACCATTAGACTGAGATTGTTTCCTTTTTCTTTGAGGGACAAGGCTAGAGGTTGGCTACAATCTCTACAACTGGGAAGCATCACTAGTTGGCAAGACATGGCAGAAAAGTTTCTTGCTAAATTCTTTCCACCTGCAAAAACAGCCCAACTCAGGAGTGAGATTGGTCAATTCAGGCAAAATGATTTTGAGTCACTCTATGAAGCATGGGAAAGGTATAAAGATTTGATTCGGCGTTGCCCTCAACATGGATTTTCGAATTGGTTGCAAATTCAGATGTTCTATAATGGGTTAAATGGGCAAACTCAAACCATAGTTGATGCTGCTTCTAGTGGAACTTTGATGTCAAAGACAGTTAAGGGTGTTACTTCTCTTTTGGAAGAAATGGTCTTAAACAACTATCAATGGCCAATTGAAAGAACTATGGCTAAGAAAGTTGCTGGGATTCATGAATTGGATCCGTTTGCAGCCCTCTCAGCTCAAGTTGCTTCTCTATCTCATCAGGTTTCAACCTTAACAACCCAAAGAATACCACAAAGTGCAGAATATGTAGCAGTTTCAAGTATGACAGTTCCGATGAATGAAGTAAGTCAAGAACAAGTTCAATACATCAACAATCGAAACTACAACTATCGTGGAAATCCTATGCCAAATTACTACCATCCAGGACTTCGAAATCATGAGAATTTTTCTTATGGAAACACGAAGAATGTGCTACAACCTCCTCCAGGGTTTGATAGTCAACCAAGCGAGAAGAAGATGTCACTTGAGGATGCCATGGTTTCCTTTGTTGAGGAGACCAAAGCAAGGTTTAAAAAGAGTGATTCACGGTTGGATAACATTGAGACTCATTGTAACAATATGGCAGCCACTATGAAAAATCTTGAAGTGCAAATTGGGCAACTAGCCACAACCATCAATGCCCAACAAAGATGAACTTTTCCAAGCAATACAGAAGTGAATCCAAAGGAACAATGCAAGGCCATTATACTTAGGAGTGGAAGAGAAATTGAATGGTCACCATCAAAGGAAACCGAGTCCACCCCTACAACTCCAAACAATGGCCAAAGCAAGAATAAAGTAGAAGAAGAGGAGATTGTTGATGATACACTAAGAGAGATTGACATGCCTCCATCAATTTCATTTCCTGACAATCCTCCTATTCTCTCTACTCCACTTCCTTATCCTCAACGTTTTCAAAAACAAAAATTTGATAAGCAATTTTCTAAGTTTTTAGATATTTTTAAGAAAATTCACATAAATATTCCTTTTGTAGATGCCTTGGAACAAATGCCAAATTATGCAAAATTCCTGAAAGACATCATTTCCAAGAAGAGAAGGTTGGAGGAGTTTGAAACAATGAAGCTTTCTGAAGAATGTAGTGTCATTCTTCAAAAGAAATTACCTCAAAAATTAAAAGATCAAGGGAGTTTCACTTTGCCTTGCACTATTGGAGATTCATTTTTTTATAAAGTTTTATGTGATCTTGGTGCTAGCATTAATCTTATGCCACTTTCTGTTTACAAGAAATTGGGACTTGGAGAGATGAAACAAACAACCGTTTCTTTGCAACTAGCAAACCGATCCATCAAATATCCACATGGAATCATAGAAGATGTATTGGTAAAGCTGAATAAGTTTATTTTTCCTGCTGATTTTGTAGTATTAGATATGGAGGAAGACCAAGAAGTACCACTAATTCTTGGCTGACCATTCTTGTCTACGGGAAGGGTTTTAATTGATGTTCAAAAGGGTGAGTTAACATTGAGAGTAAACAAGGAAGAGGTTATGTTCAACATCTACCAAGCAATGAGATTTCCAGAAGATCCAAGCACTTGCTTTCGAGTAGATGTTCCATACTAATGCTAATGGATTCGGGTCCATAACCTCGGGTTCCAATGTACGAGATCTTGTAGCACTTACCAATGAGGCCCTATCAATTAGTATTACACAGAAGAAATTAATTATAGACACTAATATAATTAGATCTGCTCTTCATAGACAAACTTGGGATTTACAATCCCAGGTAAGATCGGTTCATGATCATGGGATCCTTTTCTATCAGATAGGAAGGGCTGTTGCACAAAATGTACTTCTAAGTAATTGCTCCATAGATCCTATATCTATCTATATGAAGAAGAAATCATGTAATGAAGGGGATTCTTATTTGTACAAATGGTACTTCGAACTTGGAACGAGCATGAAGAAATTAACGATACTTCTTTACCTTTTGAGTTGTTCTACCGGATCGGTCGCTCAAGACCTTTGGTCTTTACCCGGACCCGATGAAAAAAATGGGATCACTTCTTATGGACTTGTTGAGAATGATTCTGATCTAGTTCATGGCCTATTAGAAGTAGAAGGCGCCCTAGTGGGATCCTCACAGACAGAAAAAGATTGCATTCAGTTTGATAACGATCGAATGACATTACTTCTTCGGCCCGAACCAAGGAATCCTTTAGATATGATGCAAACTGGATCTTGTTCTATCGTTGATCAGAGATTTCTCTATGAACAATACGAATCGGAGTTTGAAGAAGAAGGGGAACGAGAAGGAGTCCTCGACCCGCAACAGATAGAGGAGGATTTATTCAATCACATAGTTTGGGCTCCTAGAATATGGCGCCCTTGGGGCTTTCTATTTGATTGTATCGAAAGGCCCAATGAATTGGGATTTCCCTATTGGGCTAGGTCATTTCGGGGCAAGCGGATCATTTATGATGAAGAGGATTGAGCAATGTGTAGTAGAAGCCTTTCAAGAAGATGTGCCAACAGATCACCTAGAACAATGTATCACCACTTCATCTCATGCTCATGACTTTAATAACTCTGCTGTTTATGAATCTGATTTACCTTTTGTTAGTGGATAAATATTTGCCTTGGGAGCATTGCAACAGGTTAAATCACTTAGCAATCAAGTGGAGAGGCTAGAACTGATAGTAGCAAAAATAGATTCTGTAATCTCTACAGAAAAAGTGCAGCAAACTACAACTCCAGAGTTGAAGCAATTGTCTGAGCATCTTTGCTATGCATTCTTGGGTGATAGTTACACCTTTCCAGTAATTGTTGTGGCATCACTTACACCCAAAAAAGAGGAAAAGTTGCTACGTGTGTTAAGAGAGCATAGAACAGCCTTAGGATAGACTATCTCTGACATAAAAGGTATAAGTCCATCCATTTGCATGCACAAGATTTTAATGGAGGAACTTTACAAACCGTCAATTGAGCCCCAAAGAAGATTAAATCCAGCAATGAAGGAAGTTGTGAGAGCTGAAATTTTGAAGCTCCTCAATGCTGGAATTATTTATGCTATTTCAGACAGCTCATGGGTAAATCCAGTGCAGGTTGTACCAAAAAAGGGTGGAATGACAGTGATGAAAAATGACAACAATGAGTTTATTCCTACAAGAACAGTCATGGGTTGGCGTGTATGTATGGATTACCGCAAGTTGAACAAAGCAACAAGGAATGATCATTTTCCACTTCCCTTCATTGATTAAATGTTGGATCGATTGGATGGGTATTCGTACTATTGCTTCTTATATGGTTATTCGGG